>NW_021940917.1:3072257-3151200 GCF_001715985.3 Manacus vitellinus | reverse complement strand
CGGGAGCTCCCGCTCGGCTCCGGCATTTAGGGATTATTTGGATCCAGTGAGGAGTTTCCAGCTCAGCTGCGGCGAGGAGGCTTCAGTGTAGTGCAGGGCTGAGGGGGACACGCAGAGCTGGCTCTGAAAACTGGCGGTGTCTTTGCCCTGGTCGCTGCCGTGTCGTGTCCCGCCCCAACAGCGCGGAGAATACCTAGAGCACACCTGACCCACAAGGTGCTGCGAAAGTAATTCCCTTGTGGTTTACGAAGCACCGACGGGATCAGCACAGTACATCCTAAGAGCTGATGCTTCGTATTTCAGAGCACAGTTCAGATTGGGGTTACGTAGTAAACAGTAAAAGGGTGATGGGACAAGGATGCGGTACAGCATCACTGTTTTGATGCCTATGAGTGTATCTGCGGGGTTGGAGCCTTTCAGTCTGGCACTTTAGCTGATGAAGTCACTAACAGTAAAGCAGCAGCATGAGAGAAAAATAGTCCTTGATGACAGAAATCACAGTTACCTTTGAGGGGTTTTGAAGGGGCTGTGTGATTCTATAGGCTGACTATTCCTGTTGAAGTTCTGCGGTTTTTTTCTTTCTCAGTTGCTGCCATATATTGGTTCTTGTTACTCTGTCTTATGTGTTCTAGCTCCTGGGTATCTTTTTCCCTGCCCAAGTGCTTCTTGTCCCTGCTTGTTTCTTCCATGAAGTCTTTTATGTGCAGTACTTTCCCTGCAGTTTTGAATTGGATATCACTGTGCAGATCAGCCTGCTCTTGCCATTTTTTTTGGTGCCCAGAACGGGAGTAGCATTGATAAAAGAAAAGTCTGGATTTGACCAGCCACTGGTAGACTAAAGTGCTGTGTGAATGTCCTTTAACAGTGTGTCTTAAGGGCCGACAGGAGGCACAGGCAAGCTCTGTAGGAAGGATTCCTAGGGCAACTTCAAAGCTCTGGCCAGTCTTTACCACCTCGATGTAAACTGACACCTTCAGGGTGATCTCGCTGAATGCAAGTGACTTTCATGTAATTGGTAAAAAGCACACCCTGGTCAAGTTGGAGATTGTATTTCTGAAATGAAGAGCTATGTTATTGCTTGCCAACTGGATACTTTCAGAACTTCATTTTTGTGGAGGAGCTGCTGCTCCAGTTTGTTTCAATTGTATCATTAAAGTCATTTTAATAACTTGGTAACTCAGTAAACTGATGAGAGTTTAAACAATGCTCAGTGGAGTGGAGTGAAGTGCATATACACAGATACTAAAATATTTCAGTGATTTCTGCACACATATAAAATGAATATGCCCGATAGCTTAATTAGCTGACCTTACTAGAAAATAATATAGAGGGAGTATAGAGGATTTTGATTCCTTTAGCGTAGGTTCGATTCCTACTTTTCTAAAAAATTAGGAAATGAGAGGGCTGGTATCTTTATCTTAAAGGTAAAAATTTGTGGTAAGGATAAAGTGTAAAACTGCTACTGTAAGAGTCATCAGAACACCAAGTTGCGAATACCTAAACTCCCTACAGTCTTTCTGTAGAATCCTGGTAGCAATACTCTGTACACCAACAATAATCAAAGCCTCAAACAAACCCTTGCGACCGTGAAGTTTTGAGTCACTTGGAGGCATTATCTGGATGTGCTGGTTTTTGGAAGCACTGCTGTGTCCAACTGTGCGGGAAGGAGGCACCAGGACCCCCAGAACATCTCTCTGTTGAGGAGCTGGCAGGAAGACTGGACAGATTGAAATTCACGTTTTACTGGTTGAACACCATCCCTGCAGTTTAAGGCAGCTGATACAGTTGGGCAGATACTCTTCTGGCCACACAGAAAGGAAATGTCTTACTGCATGTTGGCAGTCTCAGACAGATGAACTGATTCCATGGACGACTTGTTTATACAGCAAATGATTGACTTGTTACAGTAATGTCTTTGCAGTCCCATTGAGCTTCATCTACTGTAGCCTTTGCTGTTGTTGAGTTATTTATAACAAAGTAATTAAAATTGCTTTCCAAAGGGTTTGAAAATACAGTTGACATTACATATGGTGAACCTAAAGCATTTTTTATTATTTTCTGTGT
Organism: Manacus vitellinus; assembly: GCF_001715985.3. Taxonomy (NCBI): domain Eukaryota; kingdom Metazoa; phylum Chordata; class Aves; order Passeriformes; family Pipridae; genus Manacus; species Manacus vitellinus. Next base: position 3,149,136 of record NW_021940917.1, on the reverse strand, counting down.
GTCTTCCATAGGAAAATAATTTTGCAGACTTGCTTTGAAAGTTTTTCAGATTAATGCATTATATTGGTAAAGCACTTGTCAAAGCAAAAAGCTTTGCAGTGCCACTTGACAGATGATACTTCTTAGAAGAAATGCATAAATATCCATTTTGCTAAAGAGACCATATCTTGCTTTGTGTTCTCAGGTGATCACTGGAGGTCATTACGATGTTGACTGTCGGCTGGAAGATCCTGATGGTGTTGTGTTGTACAAGGAGATGAAGAAACAATATGATAGCTTCACATTTACTGCATCCAGAAACGGAACATACAAATTCTGCTTCAGCAATGAGTTCTCTACTTTCACACACAAAACTGTGTACTTTGATTTCCAAGTTGGAGAAGATCCGCCACTGTTTCCTAGTGAGAACAGAGTAACTGCACTTACCCAGGTAAAATGCTGTTGTGTTTGACAGAAGTTTTTAGGTGGAGACAATTTTTTTCCAAGTTCAGCTGCATTGGATACCTACATCACTTTTGAAAATAAATGGATTGGAGCTCTTAAAATATTCCAAATTACTACAAATAAGCTTTCTTTGTAAAGATAAGATTTATAGAACACAGGATGGAGCTCAGAAGGGATTGCTAAGTGCTTAAGAGGAAGTTAGGACAGTAACATAAACTTAAGGCCACTATTGTTTGGGGTTTGGGGTTTTATTTGGTGTTTTGGTTGGTTGGTTGGGGTTTTTGGTTGGTTTTGGTTGGTTGGTTGGGGTTTTTTAAGTTTCTAAGGGAACTTCTTTTCAATGCCACAGTTTTGTGCCTCTTGAAATGTGGGTTTTGCAAACTAGATATTGGTGGAATAGGGTTTCCAAAATTTCAAGATTTTGGAGAAACTCCGGGAATTGTTTCTGTATTTAAAATAGTAAGAGTTTTTTGGGGAGGAGTACTCGTGTAACTACCATTTTTAAAATGGAGAAGAAAATTCCGGCAAAATAAACAAATTACTGAAGTCATCTGTATTTAGCTGGCTTCTAGATATATGACCTTTATAAGACTACAAAATGTCAGAGCATCATTGTTACTATATTCTCAGAATTTGGCAGTTTTGTACCACCTCTACACAATCTAAATATATCAAAACTTCCTTTGGACACTTAATGAATTCCTACACATGTCCTTACATTATAACCATCACCAAACCTCACTTTAAGCAGCAATTATAGGATGCTGGATATGGTCACTGTTGTGCTAGTCTAAACTAAACAGTATAAATACCACTTCCCAAATGCCAGCCTCATTTGAATTCACATCACACAAGGCTTCAGTAACTGAGGTTTGTAACGAGTAAATGACTTGCTGTGAATTCAGTTACAGCTCATGCCTCTTCCTTCTTGTCACTTTTCTGCGCTGCTTCATTCTGTGTGTTCTGATTCTTGATACTGTATCTCTCCATCTCTTTTCCTTCTTTGTTGAGAAAGTTCTTTTTGCAGTTCTCTTCAGGCTTGTAGCATGGTCAAATTTGGGCAGCCTTTCATGGGGAGAGTTGAAGGTAAATCCCTAAAGCCAGAGTGACTTTGTGTTTAAATCCCTTATGCAAATTAGGAGATTTATACAATGTATCAATGAGACCAATGGCAAAACTTAGTTTAGAAAAACTCTTCCTGAATTTTGTTGAGAAATACTTTTACTTACAGAAGATAAAACTGAAAATGGAAAAGGTTTATATAAAAATTATCTAGGGCTTGGAAAACTGGTAATAATACTTTTTTAATGAAAAATTACAGTGGAATTGGGCAAGTTGCTAAGTATTTTTATATGAGTATGTTATGGAGCATTTGGGAGCACTTAAAGGTCACAATTGTCCCTCTCTAACCACTTTTTGTATACATGAGTAAGAGAATGGTCTCTTGACAACAGAACAGACATTGTACAACTTGAGTGAGAATTAAGCGGTGAAGAATGTCGTACTTGTGAAACAGAATCATTCAGTGTTTATGGTGTGCATTTAATGTTACAAGCAACTGCTTCTTTTCCTGTGGAATTAAAAGCTGGGGGATCACTGACATTTCTGAAATGTTTCTGGTGTTCATTTTGAACCCAAATACATATGAATTTAAAATTTGTTTAACCATTCTCAGAGACTGTTGCTTTTTATTAGATTGCAATTTTACCTGCTTCTGTACTTAGCAGTGTCACATTCTTGTGTGTAAAGTTTGATCAACATAAGTTAAATTTTTCTGTATTTGCACTATTTGGTCTGACATTGGACTGAGTTAATCCTTAGCTTGCAAAGTTACATGACTCCTAATTTTAAGTATCAAAGCACAAAACCACTGCAGGGTTCTTAATTCCATGGTGTGTATTTGTTTCTCCAGATGGAGTCTGCGTGTGTTTCAATTCATGAAGCTTTGAAGTCTGTCATCGACTATCAGACTCATTTCCGCCTGAGGGAAGCGCAGGGCCGCAGCAGAGCAGAGGATTTGAACACAAGGGTGGCCTACTGGTCAATAGGGGAAGCAATCATTCTTCTTGTTGTTAGTATTGGGCAGGTATTTCTCCTTAAAAGCTTCTTCTCAGATAAAAGAACCACAACAACCCGTGTTGGATCGTAACTAGCAGTGGTTCATTGTGTGTTACTCATCTCTAAAGATTAACGGTTCTCCAATTAATTGTAAGTGCAAAGGATCTGAATATATGCAACATTCAAATGTGTATACCCCTCATCTCTTAAAAATCACAAACAGCCCCAAAAACTTATGAAAGGGACACATGATTTGAAATATTTTTAAAGATACTTTGGAACTTCAGTGTTTTTTGATTCCTATACTAAAATATCTGGCAGTGTTCAGTTTCTCTTTATTTCTACTGATATTAATCCAGACAGAGTTTGATTTTTACCAGTAAGATTAACAATCAGCAGTATAACATTTATAAGTAACCCAACAGTCTAGTGTCTGAGAGATGATACATGTGAAAATTTGGTTTGATTTTAATTTTCAGGCTGAATGTCTTGGATTTTAAAGAAGAAAATATGATGAACTGTAGTGCACTGTTCTGATTTGCTGTTAAAAAAATAATGCAGTGGTACCCCTTGCTTTTTTGTAAAATTGTCAAAAGATTGGCACTGCATTGTGATGCAAATTCTTCATCAGCCTGGAAAGTCTCCATCTTCAGAATTTGCTCCATTTTATACTTGATTATGATTGCTTAAACATACATTCTTCTGTAATAAAATAAATGCATTTTCTCTTTTACAGTGTTTTACTAAAGAAATTTTAAGCTGAGACTACTCAGGAAATCCACTTCTGTATACAAAAAAAATCCAAATTTCCAAGTTTATTTAAACAACATGCAATAGAGTAGGGAGTCTTCTAACTTTGTCACTGAAACTGTACAGTTTCTGTACTCAAATATATGGCTGCTGCTTTTCAGATTAAAGACCAGAAGTAGTTTGGTCTGTTAAGCAGCACAGCATGAGCACTGGACGAGGCTGTATTCTGTTAGGCACATAAAAAGCTTTTTACTAAATTTTTTTCCTGTTAAGAGGGCAATTTGATATTGATTCTGCATAGTGCAAGTGCTGTAAATTTTCCTCTGTGTGGTGTACAGAGACATGATGGTCTCATGTGTCTAATTCCCACTCCTTTTTGCTAATGGTCAGGAAATATTCTAAGTATTTCAGGTGATTTTTTTTTTGTAGAGTTAGAGTTACATTGTTTCCACTGCTCATGTCTTCAGTAGGTTAGGTACTGTAAAGTCCTGTTTTATTTGGTCGTGGAAGGTAGTAAATGTATGTTTGTACCCATAGTTTAAGTTGAGCTGGTCATAGTAAGGCTAAACTCCTTCAAATGGTTCTGGAGGAATAAGTAGACCAATCAATTCTTAAATGCACACAAACTAAACTAAAGTAAAAAATCTGTCATGAGTTACTAGCTAAATCAAAAGATGCTTCTTGAACAAGTTCTTGGCAAGCAGAGAAAGAGTGCTAAACCCTTATTAGTTGCCTGTATTATTGCTAGCAGAAATTTGAAATTACATATTCAGGTGACACTTGAACAGTCTGAAAAAATGATCTAAGATGACTTGACTTTAAAACCTTGTCATGGCTGAAGAAAATAGAAGTGGCCGTACTCTGTTATGAACTGAATGACTGCTCTTTTAGAAACAGAAGGAAAACCTCAAACAGCTCAAGAGGTATTCAGAAGTTAATGTAGGTAAAATTCAGGATTACATGTGAAGTTTTACTCTCCTGTACTGAATTTTAAATACTGTAGTCCCATTTTGGGATTCAGGTTTCCCAGAAATAGACTCACTAACACAAGAAAACAAGAGTCTGCTCTTGTCTTGTGATACAAGTCTGTGCCTGCACACAACATTCTTGGTTGTACCTATATGCTTTATTCTTGTGTTTCAGCAGCTGATGTTCAGTTCTTCTTGTTCTGCATTGCACACAGTAATGAAGCAAGTGGTACACTCTGGGTGCAAGTGTCAAATGAAAACGTGATTTAGTTTCAATGGTGTTCACTGTTATCTTCTGGAGTTTGAATATTAGTTATGTAGCTTTAACCACAACAAAAGCATTTGTATTAAAGCTTGAAACGTGTTGGGTTTTTTTTTTCCACTGAGTTGTTCTGTGTGCTGGCAAAATTGGTAAACAATGGTATAGAACTGGTGATGGTCAACCATCGCATACATGTCTTTTTATTCTTTCACAATGTTTGAATGTGTGAAGTGGGACTGTTCAGCTCAATATTACTCCCACTGCAGAGGTTTAGTGGACTTGACTTTTGCATTGAAGTTAGGTGTGTGAACCAATGCTCTGGTATCCTGCTGCATGATATGCAGCAATAGCTTAAAAATGCCTTTATTTTTGTGTTGTTAAAAACATGGCACAAATACACATTTAAACATAGCTGTATATAGTTTTTAAAATAACTGACTGAATAGGATATAATAAAACACATGCTAACACGCAGTGGGCGAGGAAGTGCATTGTGACTTTTGGTTAAAGCTGCACCTTTTTAAAATATGAACACTTTGGTTAATGGTGTGATACTCAAGTAAACACCTTGCATTAAAGGGGATATAACTGTGTTTTTAATTGCTAAAGCCTCTGGGTTTCGGCTATGCGTTGGATGTTTTCTGTTTACAAAACTTTTTTTCATGTCCTGAAATGTCAGTTCTTTAGTTTGGGTGTGGGGAAAAAAAGTTTAGTTTGAATAAGAGAAAAAGCAGACCCTGTGAATGTTGTATGGGGAAATAAAAATTAATATATGAATGTGGTCTGATTGTTTTGTTTGCATAGGGGATTGGGCAACATTATTCGTCAAAAAAGCTTTGAATCATGATTTGAGTAGTCAACTTGTATTTTAACCTATTACAGTTAATCTACCACCTGAGACTTGATCATCACTTCTATTGCTGAACATCACGAAGTGTACAGGTTCACTGTTGTTCATAATCAGCTGTGCTTAGCAAGGTAGTGTGGTTCCTGGCTCTTTGCTCACCACATTAGTAATGCAGGCAGCAATATTCATAAATATGTTCCTGTTGAAGTAGAATTCACAGTATTTGCCTACAGATGCCAGGAATTATTTGGGACCTGCTGCATCTTTTCACAATTCTCTGGATACAAAATTATGGGGTGAGCTAGAAAGGTGCATGCAATTAGTGTTACCCAATGATGGGATATAAATTTCAAATATGTAGTAACTAAATGTGTGATTGGAGGTACTTTATATTGTGTTGCTTAGTTAAGTTTTAAAAAACAGATACGGTAGGCATCAGTGCATTGTGTGGGCACCTTCCAAAATGACTCTTTTCTTGCTGTTTATGTTTCTCCTATGTCAGTTGCTGTACAACCAAAAAATTTCAAGACTATTTATACAGTACTTTGATTAAAAAAAGCTTTTGTCTAGAAATATGGGTAAGTTCTCTTTCAGTGATGTGTTATTATGGTCAAGTAGTTGTCTGGGGCTTTTTTTGGGTGCACAGCACACAGGATTTTAAAGTAGCTTAAGAGAAGTTGTAGTCTGAAGTTCTTTTCCTACTGAAAACTAATAATCCTACAAAAAAGAAAAGTAGACAAAGAGAAAAGATTAGTCAGTGGATCAGCTGACACACAGGATGATGATGAAAGCTTTTATCAAGGAGGAAGTAGAAATGTACTCTGGACAGCCGCAAATCTGAACAATTTCCTGGACCACCAGGCTGTGCGAGGGCACAACTGCAGCAGGGACACCACAACCTGGGTTTTGGATGACTTCTGCAACAGCAGCAGTTACTGAAAGCAATTTTTAAAGCCTGACCCTGCCGTTCAGCAGGTTATAACACATCTGTGTGTAGAGAACTGGCATACTGCACCAGCTTGCTCTAGGAGAGGTCCTGTGCTCCATCTGTGAGTGATGTTCATGATTGAGATGGATCCAGTTTCCCAAGTTTTCACAGCTGATACTTTGCATCTCTAAGGGAAAGCCATCTTACTGCATATTAACAAGAATTCAGATTTACACTTCTAATGCTATTCTGGAGTCATTGCTACTGACTTCAGAGGATTTTGTGTGGATTGACTGTCAAGTGTTATCAAAGTGTGTCTCGTAATCCTTGTTCTTGATGTGTAAACAATTTGTGCCCTTTCGTTTCTGCCTAACTGGGCTCACCACAGGAATGCTCATACTAAATCCCATACACCAGTAAGGGAAGCATCATCTAATGTCAGTGATTATTTTAAACTTAAGTCTTAGCAATCCTCATTACCTTCATTGAATTATTTCCCTCAGCCACTGAAGTAGGCACTCTGCATTTGCAGCTGATGAGTGCTAATCCTGCTTGACAGTGAGACCATGGAGATGTTTTTTGAAGTGATTGAAATCTTCCAACATCACCTGATTTCTTGCTATTAAAAAAAAAAGATCCAAGTCCTTTTTCTGAATAGCTCAGTGGAGGAGCCATTCTCCAGGGGTGAGATGAAACCAAGAGTTTAACATGGGTCCTAAATAAGATTGTTGTAAAGTCTTTCACATTCCTCCCCTTGACTTCCAGAATCAAGCTCCAGAAAAGCAAGGTTATGCTGTGTGCATACTTAGGGCACTACTGATTTTGACTGAGTAAGTGTTGTGAGACAAAGGGAAGTGGTGACTCATCTCAGCTTAGGAAACACTCTGGTTACCCGACAGTAGCAGCGCATAAAAGGTTCATTATTTGTATTAAAAAGTCCATGCTACACACCACAGGGCAAGATCTTATGGAAGCATAAAGTGGTTTTACTTTGCAACACTCCTAAGCAGAACAATTTGACTCGTGCCTTCTCTCCTACTTGCTTACAAGAACCAGGACCTGTGTAAGTGGTCTAGGCAGCATCACTCATACGTAACACTTGATTTTAAGCAAGTGAACTGCCTTGTGTCAATGTTTTGTGTTTCTCATTGCTACAGGCTCTTTTGCTGGTGAACTAACAGGAAAGGGAGCAATACAGAGTATGCTGCAGCTTTGTTGCCAGCCTGTTTTCAGGATAGAGTCCTCTGCTGATGAGCCATCTGCACTGTGGTTTTACCAGAGTGCAGAAACCGATCTTGACAGGAACACTACATTCCTTAATTTCAGTGCTGATAATTGTGTGTTTGGTTGTCAGTAGAAGCCACTGAACAGAACTTCCTAAAGACTTCTGTGATCTGAATCTCTCAGTGTGGGATGCTGTCGAGCTTGGAATGCTGCACACGAAAGGCAATACAGCAGGATGCATCCCTTCAACACCCTGCATTGTTCAGGCACACATTTCATAGCTGAATCTATTTTGCTGGTGTGTTCCTACAAGAAGGATGCCTCCTGCCAGACCGGGCATGATTAGTTATCAGCTGCATATCTGAGAGGTCTCCACTTGATGGGAGTATTCCTGATTTAAGCAGTAACCTTTTTGTTAGGGATAAAATTGGTTCCTATCTGTGTCTTGGACATTCTTTCTGAAATTTATGTACAGGGATTTTCCTGGCACCAAGGACAGCAGATTTGTTCAGACCTGCTTGCTGTAAATGAATATTCTTTATAAATTGCCAAAAAGAAAGTATTTTGATATATTTGATGTGCAGAATATGAAGAATTGAGAAGCAGCATTTTCTTTCTGGAAGAAATCAAACATGAGGAAGAAAGGTTTGGGAAAGTTAACGTATTGGTACAAGACCAGCTTTTTTGACACAGCACTGTTTTTTGCTCTGGTGTTGGAAGAACAAAATACCACTGGATGTTAAAGAATTATCTCAACAGGGGCAGAAAAAGGTGGTAAGAGAGACAGAAGAGAAGGGGGAAAGGAGGAAGACTGAGGGAGGAAGAAAGGGAAGGAAGGAAAGGAGAGAACAGAGCGGAGAAAGGAGCCTATATGCTGGGTTTGGGAGGCTTGAGGTGTGCCCAGCTTGCTCCCTGTGACCAAGAGGTGCTCTCTCTCCCGCGATACGGTAGCCTTAGCTCACTGCTACTCCCAGCGCAGGTTCACAGCACAATCTGCAAAGAGCAGCTGTTGATTCACACCAGAATCAGCTCTTTCTAATGCATATTGGCACTCCAGTGTTAGGAATTCAATGAAAAATTCCACGAGGGAACTCGGAAGGAACAAATGTCAAAGGAACATGTGTCAAAGGTACAAGCTGGAAGAACAGTCGGCTGCTACAGCAAGGGAATGTGAAGAGTAGAGAAAGGTAACGAGCAGGAGGTGCGGTAACCTGTGAAATGCTCTGCCTCCCACAAAACCAGTCAGTGTTACAAACCCAGCATGACTCTGCAGCTGTGTCTGAGAGGAGACAGACTCAAGCTGCACCAGGGGAGATTTAGATGGGACATTAGTAGGAATTTCTTCACTGAAAGGGTGACGAGACATAGGAATGGGCTGCCCAGGGAGGTGGTGGAGTCACCATCCCTGGAAGTGTTTGAGGGAAGACTGGATGTGGCACTTGGTGGTCGACATGGCGATGTTCGGTCACAGGTTGGACTCGATGAACCCCAGAGGTCTCTTCCAACCTGACTGATCCCGCGATTCTGTAATAGCTGTGACACACAGCGCACAAAACGCTCCCCGCATTCTGCACAGCCCGCGGTCGCGATAGCTCCCTGGGGACACCCTGGCACCGGCGGGGCCAGCAGGAGGAGAAAGAACGGGGGGAAAGGCGGTTTTCCTCCAAGTCTCTACACAGAGGAACAGCAAGAGTGACTGTCGGGACACGCATGTGTCGGGACACGCGAGTGTCGCGACTGGCCAGCGGCGGGCGGGGACGAGGCGGGTGCGGAGCGACCTCTCTGCCCATCCGCTCGCCGGGCCTGCCGAGCTGGCGGGCAGCCGTCACGTGTGCGGGCGGGGTGGCAGCGATTGGTCAGGCCTGGCTCCGACATGGCGGCGGGCGGCGGTGTCCAACCGTCCCCAGCTCCTGCCCGCTCGGTTACCGGGGCCCGGCGGGGTTTCCGCCCGGGCTGGGGTTCCTCTGCGGGCGGGGACGGGAGGCCTGCGGGCCCTCTGCGTGTCCTGAGCGGCGCTGCCCGCCTGGCGGGAAGCGGGAGGGCAGGAGCGCGCCCCACGTGGGGCGGCGGTCCCGCGCGCGCCCCGGCGGCATTTTTGGGGGTGTGGGAGGGCGGACGGAGTAGAGAGGGAGTGGGGGCGTTGGGGGGTGTGTTGGGCATCTGTGAGTGTGGGGCTGAGGGAGGGGGGGTGTGGTGGGCTTGCGTGTGAGGGTGTGGGGGGGCTGATGTGTAGGGGGATGTGTCCGTGTCCGTGTGTCTGTAAATAATCACAAACAAGTTGTAAGGCGCAAGAGGGTGCTTTGTACAACATACATTTCCCCGTGTGCTTACAGAGCTTGTGGACAAGTGCATAGGGTCACGCATTCACATCGTGATGAAGAGCGACAAAGAAATTGTCGGGACACTTCTGGGATTCGATGACTTCGTCAGTATCCTTCGATGGGAGTTCAAGGCTGCCCACTTCAGTCCTTTGGCTCAATTCGTTTATTGCTTGTGAGAATTTTGAGTTCACTGGGTAGAACCTTTTTATATGGATCAGTTGTATTATTCTGATATTTTCAACTTTCAGGTAAAATCACAGCATGGTATAAACTGAAAATAGCATTAAATGTTTTTGATATAAAACTTTGGGCCTTGTTTTCCTTGAAACTGGATTTTCAGATATGGTGTTGGAAGATGTCACAGAGTTGTAAGTATTCCTCTTTTTGCTATTTAATGTTTGGTTTGCTGAGGCAAAATACGGTATAAGATCTGTAAGCAAAATGTTATATTTTTGGAATACTTGCCAGCTAACCAGTTTTTCCTTGGACTGAAACTAGAGTAGGGTGATCTGTTCAGGACAGCCACGCCATAGAGTAGCTGTTGAATGATTTATAGTTGTAATGGGGTTCCTGATTTGTGATCGTAATTTTAATTGTGTTGAACTTTCCATTTCCGTCTCCATAAGGCCTAGGCAGAGATTAAAAAAGGTAGGAAACTAAAGGATAAGTGTTTATTACTTTGTTATGCCATGTTGATATGTGGTATTCAAGAAATTGCCAAGCTTTAGAGGGTGAACACACATCTTCATGTACTGAGTAGAAGAGATCGTTTTTAGAGGGCAGGTAGCTTTCTTTACCCAGGCGGTCCATTTAGTAAGATCACACTGCAGTGTGGCTGGTTTGTTTGTTAGTTCCAACAAGGAACTAACACAGAGATTTCTGTCAGTTCTGTGGTTTAAACTGGAGCTGTTGTCCCTGGTTCTGTGTTCTCACTTGCTGTTTCTAATCCTCCTTCAGTGAGATTACACCTGAGGGCAGAAGAATCACCAAGCTAGACCAGATTCTGCTAAATGGAAATAACATAACAATGGTAAGTGATCATTGCTCATGTGTTGATTTTCTTTACCTGTAAATCAGCAGTTGAGTTTCACTACTCTAAACTGAGCTTTCCAGACAGTTCCATTGCATCAGGAGTTTTCAAGTACCTTCTGGGTCATCTTTGTTTATGAATTATGTTGGAAAACAGACCTTACTGCCTTACTTGTTACATACTGTGGTTTACAAAAGAATAATGCAAAGACCATGGCTCTAGTTTTGTTTTTGTGATTGTTTTTCTGGTCTTCACGCAAGGAGTCGCTGATTTTATTAGAACTATGGAATTCTTAAGGTTGGAAAAGATCTCCAAGACTGTAGACTCCAACCTTTGACCGAACACCACCATGCCAACTAAAGTGTCATGTCCAGTTGTTTCTTGCACACTTGCAGGGATAGTGTCTCCACCACTTCCCTGGGCAGTACATTCCAATGCCTGACAACCTTTCCAATGAAGAAATTCTTCCTGATATCCATCCCGAGCCTCCTCTGATGCAGCTTGTCCTGTCACTAGTTGCCTAGGAGAAGAGGCTAACCCCCACCTGGCTACAGCCTTCTTTTAAGTAGTTATAGGCCAGCTCTTCCAGGGCCTTTTAGCTCTGGAGTGTTTGCTTGTGCACATGGGTCAGACGTTCATGTGTGTACATGTGTGTTTGCAGCAGTTTGGATGCTGACAAGCTCATTGAGTCATTTGGTGATCATGATGCCATGTGGTGCCCTGGAAGCTACACCTTTATATGCTTTGCCAAAAAATCCGGAGGTGTGTTGGATTACACCAAATCAAAAGCACTAGGATTTTTAGTTTGTCATGTGCTGATGTATGTAGATTAGTACTGAAACAGCAGTTAAATGTTGTGATTATGCATCCCTGAGTTGAATTCTGCAGCTTCTTAGATGCACACAAGCAGACCCGAGCAGCTCTTTTGCTTGTCTGCATAGATGGCCACAAAGCCCAGACTTTGGACACGAGTGTATTCCTAATTTTGTAGGAAGAGGAAGGCTAACTTGAGTCTAAGTTGGTTCTATATGAGTGAGAAATTATCTCCATTTTTATTGTTTTACCTGTCTTGCACCTCTGCACTTTGTGTCTGAGCAAATGCCATTCTTGACTTAATTTCAAAGCCTTTTTCCGCTTTGGTTTTTGTTCTGCATCCTTACAGGACAGCACATGTTCTGACTCCTCATATGGGGTGAAATTCCTACCATCCATTTAAGGTGGTGTACTGCCTATGAAGCAGAAGCTGGTGATTCTTAGAGCGCAAATTTTCAGCAAGACATAGATACATTTCTGCATTAGATCTTGGGTCTCTTTTGGGGACACATCTTCCCATATCAGAAAGTCTGTGCTTTGGAATCTTTCTTATTTTGGTCCCCAAAACAGTGAAGCTCTTTCTCTTTAGAAATGCTCAGCTGATTATGACGAAGATAAGGAATGGTTATTTTTTTTCCCCCATGTTTTTGCTTTTATATTTCTTCTGCTGCTCAGTTCTTTGCTTCTTTCACAAGAAAATGCTCTGCTGACTTACTCCCTGCTGCCTTTTTGGTATGTATGTCTCTTGCCATAACTGACTTCCTTTTTTGTGAGAGGAAGGTAATACTGAGTCTAAAAAACACTTTTGTGGTCTGCCATGAAGTCTCCATCTACTAAAATGCTTGTTGTAAAGCAAGAGCTGTCATGTATGGGTTTGTAAAGCTCAACTTTATGGCACTAATACAAAAATGTCCTTTTCTTTTATAGCTGGTTCCTGGAGGAGAAGGACCTGAAGTATAAAGTGATGCAGTTGTCATCTGTGAAGACATGTTATTCATATATATTTTATATGTGTATGTGTAAAATCTAAATAGAGATTTTGGGATAGAGGTGTGTTTTGGTGTGGATTGTCTGTTTGCTGTGTTTATACACTTAACATTTTACAATAGACAAGGATTTTCTCTTCAGGAAAGGTGCTGATGGCAATGTTGACTTTGTAAGTTGAAATCATGACTTTCTTGTAAAGATACATGAACGTCTTTTGAATAAAAGGCTTTCTTTTTGTTAGTTACTGCGTTCTCTTATGTAAGTGCACAAGTTGGATAATTTTATAACTAGTTGATGGAATAGAAAAATTACTGTTAGATTTCAGTTGCCATCAGTCTTCAGTTTTTTTACATCTGTCGCATTTGTTTTTGGACCAAGTCTATATAATACACAAGTCATCAGCCAGAAGTAGCTGTTCTTTGGCACACAGGCAGACACTGAGATATTTTGTTTAAAGGCTGCTTTGGGCTATGTCACTGGAAACTATGTGGCAGCTGCTGTAGAATTCTGAAAGCCCTTCAAACAGTGCATCCATTTGATGCTCACCAGCTGCCTTGGGGTTCAGCTCTCTTGGACTTCTTTTACTTGGTGGATGCACTTCCCTATGGCAGTTGGCAAGTGAGAACAGACAGACCAGACCTAATTCATGTTCAGGGGGTAAAAAACCCAAAGGCTGGTGCTAAAACTTCGCATTGATGTCAGTGGTGACTCTGCTTTCACCACTCACTGATGCTCTGTATACTCAAATTGGGAGCTGCCTGTGCCTGCTTGCATTGTTCAGAGCACTCGGTTTAAAATAAATGGGTTTTTTTGGCTGCATCTGTTCTCCTGTGAGGTAAAAACTTGACAGATATTGCAAGCTACTGTTTTAGGACAATTTCTGTAAAGTGAGGAACTGCTGTTTTGTCACAATGCCATGCTGCCACTGCAGCTTATGCTTCCATAGTACAGCTCTCAACTGGCTTCCATTTGTAAATGTCTTTGGAGAGTAGTCACAGGTCTTACTGTAGACAAGGAGGGGCACAGCGTGGGCTCACACAGACAGGATGTACTTTACCTTCCCATCAGCAGAAGGAAGAAGAGTTGAAGAAGGGGGCTCATGAGCAAGAGACAGCAAGGAAGCTGCTGGAGATCTTTCTGCCTTGCTTCAGCTGACAGAAACACTGCTTTCTGCTATCTGGGCCTGAGCTCACAAAGCAGTGAGAACTTCTCGCTGTAGCCTGTTAAAGGGGAGAGAGTCCCTCTCCTATCCCAGGGAGTGTGCGACTTCTGGCTCATGTGTTCTGAATAAATGATCTGCAATTGCAATGTTTAGATTGTGTGGTGACAATCTCTACCATTTACTCCTTGAACAGTTTTTTCTTTTCTATTGCCATTTCATTCTCCAGCCTTTTCTAAATACATATATTAAAAAAAATGTATTTTTTTTAAACTTACATTTGGTTGAAACATCATCTGCTAGTGTTTGCCTCAAACACTTTCTTTCCTAGAAACAAGTTGAGTCTTCTCATTAGAACACTGGAAAGATTTCTAGCCAGTGCAGCACTACGGTGTTGGGATTTTGTTGAATAAGATTCTGTGTATGTTCCAGTGTGTGTGCAGATCTCAACTGTTTGCTTGGCATTCATTATTCCTGTAGCCTTTTGCTTTGGAAGTGTGGTAGTGAGCTTGTCAATTCAATAAGTGAGTGCTGGTGCTTTTTTTTCTTCCTCTGTTAGAAATCAAGTGCTTATTCAAACTGCACTGTCCTGTAGAAGTTGTGACACTGGTGTTCTCCAGAATGCTATTGAGGGTGCAACTACAAGTAGGTAACTTGAAAGAAGAACCTTAGGCTTTAAAAAGATAGAAAAGTTAATGATGCTTAAAGTTTAGAGCAGGGTAGTCATCAAGTTAAAATAACTTAATGGTTGTCACACACATGGTGCTGTTTTCTTTCTGGTTTTTGTTAGTTTTGTTTTCTGTTTTTCTTTAGGATGGCACTGGCTGCAGTGGTCTTTAGTTCTACTACCTGGCTATCTGTCTTAGTAGGCAGAAGGTTCCTACTATTTCAGTTTACTTGCTGTTCAGTCTGGGTGTAAATATCCTCTCTTTTTCCTGTAACCTCACTGAAATTATTAAAATGGCTCCCACCAGCCCTGGATCACTAGTAATTCTTAACACAGTCAGCACTTCCAAAGCTTATCATCATTTGTGATTTACCAGTCTCATCAGTAATGTGTCATTTTTCAGGTATAACAGTATTTTGGTTAACAACTACAGTCAGACACGATGTAGGCAGAGAACACAAATTTTATTTCAGTTTCAGTTGCAGTGAATCTGAACTTGAGGCAGTTGATGTAAGGAGTCAGAGAATATCTTCAGGAGCTTGCTTTGAAATTTTCAAACTACCATAATGAAAAAGAATCAAAATTCAGCTTTGTTTTGACTGGTGCTACATTAACGATGGTCTACATTTTTACTTCTTGCTGAAAAAGAGAATGGGTTTGAATTAATCAATTACCAACTGATTCTGCAGCTTAATGTCATTTTCATGAGGATACTACTGTTGCTTAATCAAACTGCTAAAATCAGGAATTCACAAATTATGACATTTTGGTTTAGAGGCCTTGGCTTACATTTGTACAATATGTTGCATAACTCCATTTTCTGCAGAACCTAGTATATATTTTAGAGCTTTTTTCTATAAGCTTTTATGAGCTCACACCTCTCTCTTCAAGCCTTCTCCTTGAAACTCCATAAAATAAGCATTACAAATGAAGTATTTGTTGCTTTAACAGGAAGAGAAACAGTTACAAGAAAACACAAAAATATACCTGTTTAATCCATTATGAGGAAATACACATTTTAAACAGGCTGAACGCAATCCTCTTACGTTAAAACTTAATAGTTTGTTAGCCATTTTCTTTCTTTTTTTAATCATGTAATTTATAAAAATTAGAAAGACCCCTGTTTTATTGAAAAATGGCAAAGTATTGTAGATGCATTCCAATTAATGGATTCTTAAAACCCAGAGTATTCTTTTTAAATCTAATTCAAACTCGTAAACATTAGTATTTGTTTGTTTGTTTGCTTGATTTTTTTTAATGAATATTTGGTTTTCAGGACTGATTAAAAAGAGTGTCCCTCAGCAGCCATTGAGTGTGAAGTGCTTTGTTAAGTCCTGCTGTCACCTGCATTCCCCTGACATTCCATCTGGTGAGGAACTTGACATGGCAGCAGCCCCTGCAGACAAAGAAGAAAACACAGGTTATAAGCATTTATAAATAAGCAATTAGAATCTTTTCCTATTCAACAAGCATTGGTATATTTTTGTGGTGTAGGAAAGGTACTTCCCATTTCAGTGCCCCTACTAAGATTCTCCCAAACCATGGAACACTCTCTCACGCTCCCCCTCCTTCTCCCTGCTGCAGCAGATTGGAGAGGAGAATTGGAGACAAAAAAAATCAAGGATCACGGGTTGAGATAAGAAAAATTTACTGGAAACAGCAATAAGATAAGAAAACTAATGGTAATAGCAACAATACTAGTGACAGAGGGTATAAGAAAATAAACGACTCACATGGGGAAAAAAATCAATAATATGTAATACTAACTAGACAGCTCCCTTTGCTGCATTTTCTCAAGTGGACTGAACCCCTTCTCCCTGGAAGAGAATCCCTTTCCCTCCCCCAGCAATGACATGAGGTGGTATAGCATAACCCGGCCATGCCCCCTCCTGGCTACTGCAAAAATTAACGCTGTCCTGGCTAGAACCAGGACATATATACTGACTCCAGCATCTAATGCCTAGCGATGGAAAAGCAAAAAGTCTTTTTTCCCTAATTTTGGTGTTGATTGCCCTTGCAGCCCTGGTTCATCAGCCATGCAGATCAAGGGCCCAGCCAGATGACAACAGAGTTTATTCCTGGCCCACCAGCATGTCAGCTGTTCTTTTTCTTTCCTCAGGGAGTCGGCATAGGTGGGGCCTTGTCTCAGCATTGAGTCTGCACATACACAGTGCTCTGGCAAGCAAGCAGCAACTGCGGTTCCTGTGTGATGGTTGCAGCCATAAAATCTTACTACACATGGCATTTCAGTCTTTCTTCCTATTCTCAGTGAACTCTTAAAACACACACACGAACAAGACATGGAGAAAATTATCCTTTTAACACTCCTAGAAGTAGGCACACTAGAACATTCCCTACAGCAGTAGGTGTGGCAGCTTCAGAGAAATGAGACATTTAATTTATTGTCTCCCTTAAACTCATGAAATAAATCCCTTATCCTAGGGGGAAAGCACTAACTAAGCACACAGGCAATACTACAGTAAACTTATCTGTAACTTGAAGAAAATTTAGAAGTTATTAATAATGTTAGTTACTTTGTTCACTGCTTAGAAAAGTTTATTTCCTGTATATTGTTTCCTATATAAAGTAGCTCTACCTTAACAGAACTAACTAGATTGACTGCTCGTAAATGTTTTTCTCCTTACATTATCCCTAAGTGTCTGACCCAGACCTTCTAAAGGTCATAAAATGACTGTATACAGTGTTTTCAGAAAAAAAACACCCATAAATACACTCATCTCCCAAAAGATTATACAACCCTTGTTAACACCTTAATAACATGACATGCAATTTAGCCCTCTAAAAGTAGATTTTAGTTCCCAGTACTTACTTTCCTGCTGTTTCTTCAGGCGCTTTCTCCGATCGATGGCAGCCACCTCAGCTTTCAACAACAGGTAGCGTTTCCGAATTTCCTGCATTTTTGCTTGGAGAAGTGCTATACGTTCATCACTGGTCAAATTTTCCAAGTCATCTGAAAGTTAAACAATCTCTGTTAATTATTACGTTGCAGCATTTCTCAAACCTTCTGAATTTTGGTGAAATGGGAAGTACTCAAATCCTAGTGATCTGCTTTCAGGTAGCAGGCAGCAAAGCTGAGAAACACAGCTACAGCTGCTGTTTTTTATCACAATCTTGTGTACCCGTAGCTGACTGACACAAACACACTGAAAGTTCTTCTTACGAGAAGGAGGAAACATGTCCAAGTTCACTAAGGTAAAATGGAAAGGGAAAAAGTTACAAATCAGTCAGCTAAGAGTCTGAACAAGAACTAGAGAGTGAGGAGTAAAGCAGCAAGAAAAACACCCAGGACTTATCACAGAACTAAGCAAACTGAGGATGGAATAATTTTAGTGGGAAAAAAAAACCCAAACAAGAAAATTCAAAAAGCCTTGTTATGTTATGTCACAAGGCCACACTAGCCATGTTTTGAAAATGATACTTACACACTTGAAAACTCCATTTGCAAACTTTGGGCAAACAATTATCCTGTTCTTTAAGATCAGACTCCCTCTCTCTATTTTGTCCACATTTGCCTGTGGGAAGATAGATCATTTCAAAAACAAAGCAACTTTCCCACCCAACCCAAAGCTTACCAGGAGCTGTTTCACTCTAAAATGACAGAATCCATCCTGGTCTGGCAGCTTGGCACACAGCTCTCTGCACCACTGGTGCCCAAGTACAGCACCACAGACCAGGTCTGTGATGGGGCCCCTCTAATTCTGGAATGCTGGGAAAGGGAAACCTTTCACTGGAAGTACTGCCCAGTTAGTTGCTGTGGAGGTAGACTCAGAGCTGTTCTGTGGATCAATGGGAACCAAAATCCTACAGAGCTAGAGGGTGGATGAAAGTACCTGACTGTGTCTCCACAATCCATCCTGAAAACTGTATATTGCTGAAAGCATGTGTGCAAGAACATAAGGACATGGGATAAGGACACACTTCTTGGAAGGAGACTCTTGAATACAATCCAGCTGCTCAAGGTTCATATGGACAGAGTGCACTCTACTCTCCAAATGTATCATGGCAGCAGCACACTTTCTGCCTTAGAACCACTGCTATAAACAAATTGCCTGCATCAGAAAAAGCAAAGACACAGTGCAATGTGTTCCATGTGGGTGCCAAATTTATACACATCTTCTTATTTATGCTATACTTTTTAAAAAAGGCTTTGAACAACTGATTACTACATCCTCTGATTCACTTTTTTTACTATTCATTTCAAACAAATGGCACAGTACTTTCACACACTTCATTTCACACTGAGCTGCTGTACTTACTACTTTTACTCTTCTTTTGGTTGTTCACAGATGTTTTGAGGCTTGTTTTCTGCTTTTTTGAGGAGCTGTCTCTTTCCTGAGCATCTTGAAGGATTTTTTGGTCTCTAAACACTATAATGATGGGCAAAAAAGCCCCACAAAAACCCCACAAAAAGTAGAAAGAAACAGAAATAATAATAAAAAAAATGCTTGCAGTTCTGTGTGTTTTTCTCCAAGTCTATACATCTATAATTAACAAAGCAATAGAGATATATTTATTGAGGGCTACCTATTGACCTCTTTTAAACTCTTGCCTTTGTTTAAGGAAATGCATTTTGTTGCATTCTTTCAAAAGAACGGTTCCAACAGAATGACGAAGATAACACACCTTAAGAGCATTTTGAGAAAATTCAGTTAATTGTTAACTGAAAGAAACCACTTCTGTCATCTCAGGATTATAGTCAGACATGTACTTATTTCCTTAGTATTAATAATTTTTTAGGCACTACAACGCAGTGAAAGTAGCTGTACTTTTGATGGTACTGCAAAAGAGCCAGTCACTTTCACAAAGAAAAGTTTTGTATCCAACCTTGCCAACAGTTAAAAAGCAGGCAACAGTATACTGACATCATGTGCACAACTGTTGGCTGTATTTATTATCCCCTGTTCTCTAGTTGTCTCAGGATCGATCTGAAAAATCACATCTGAATGTGAAACCCAGCTAGGGTCAAGGCTTGATGTCAGGTTGGTTTTTTTCTTCTATGGATTTTTATATGTATTTATGTATTTTTTTTGAACATTAACTTCAGAAGGTGCAAGTTTGAAATGATTGCCCAAGCATGCAATAACTGGCACGTTCTCTCTTCCAAATAAACAGCTTACAGAGAATCAAGAAACAGCATTTTTACTTGTAAGCAGGGTACTCAAAATGTTTCTGTCTTGCTACAATGTATTACAGCCTGCTCTGGGCTATTCGCGTCAGGTCCGGTATAAGTGTCGTTCTTACACAGTTCTTTTCCTCATTGAAACCATCCCAGTTCCTAATGAAAGGCCAAGAAACTTCCTGGCAGTATTTTATTTTCTAGATGACTATGCCATTTCCACACAATTGAAGTAAACAACAGGCTACTACTTCCTCCAAAAATTCACTTCCCAGCAGTGTGACCATAACAGAAGGAAGACACATCAGCAGTGCTAAAATGAGAGTTGGTTAGTTTGAAGACAGCTCTGTTTGCCCTTTAATTTACCGTTTTCAGCGTGCTCTGGCTCTGGTTGCTTACTACTACTGGAGCTGACACTGACATTGAAATCTGTTGTACAGCTATTTCCCTTACACTGGAGATCTTGCAGCCCTGCTACAACACTGTGTGCCTTTACTGTCCCATCCATTTCACTTCTGATGCTTTGTATCTCTTCTTGATTTGGTGGAAGACTCCCAGAGACGGTGACACTGGACTGGCTACTGGACTCCACTACAGTTACAGACAAAGGAGTATTTAGCACTGAATACTCCTCCTCCTTCTCTCTGTCAGTTTTATTCTGGGTGAAAGAACAGATTAAGAACTCTTCTCATTCGAGCAATTGTAAAATTGTAATCCTACAATTAATCACCTCTTACAGTTATTGTAAACATCCAACCTGCAAAGGAAAGTTCTCATCTTTGTTTAAAAGATTAAAAATACCTTCCTACAGTCCATGCTGAGACCTTTCAACTGAAGACAGGGGTTTTGTCAACACTGAAACAAACTGGGAAAAAAAACCCAGCCAACCAAGTGGTGTAGGAGCAGTGGCAGTGCAGGATGCCAGGCTTAGTGGCCGTTGGGCAGTTGGGCAGCTCTGGGCCGTTGGGCAGTTTTGGGCTGTTGGGCAGTTGGGCAGTGTCCTGGCACACGGGTTCCAGAGGTTCCATGATGCTGCAGGGCAAGAGGGTGGGGCAGGAGGAGTGCTGACACCTGTGGCAGAAAGAAAAGCTTCCTTGCAGCCCACTGCCCAAGGAACCTAACTTAGGTCTAAGTATCAGTTTTAAAAGAATGAATTTTGAAAGAAATGCTCAGAAATAAAATGATAGGGGCGCACGTATGGACTAGTCATAGGTTTGCTCTCCAGAGTCATCAGAAGGAGCTCTTAAATTTCACACATACACATACCCTCTGGAGCTGGCTCCCAGCATTGATGATGAAATGGATCCTTCTCACTTGTTTTCTATAAATTCATATGTAAATTTCATTAAAAAAAAAAAACAACAACACAAAAAAAACCAACAACCCCCCTCCAAAAAAAAAAAAAAAAAAAAAAAAAAGAAAAATAGAAAGAAGGAAAGAGAAGCTTCCCCTCCCCACTCCAAAGAGAAAAAGCAAAATCTTGATAAGAAAAGGTTTTGTCTTTAAAAGGCTGGGAAGTCACTTTTTCTGTCAAGTATTCATAAGCCCTCCTGGCTGCCAGGGCACTGCTGACTCATATTCAACTTGCCATCAAACAGGACCCATAGGTCCCTTTCCATGGCACTGCTTTCTAGCCTCTCATTTCCCAGTCTGTACAAACATCCAGGGTTGTCTTGTCCCAGGTTGGTGGAGGTCTCTCTGCAGGGCCTCCCTGCCTTCAAAGGAGTCAACAACTCCTCCCAGTTTTGTGTCATCTGCAAACTTGCTCAGCATCCCTTTCAGTCCTGCATCCAAGCAATTTACAAAGATGTTGAAGAGCACTGGGTCGAGGATGGAGCCCTGCAGAACCCCACAAGTGACCAGCTGCCAGATGTCACCCCTTTTATTACCCTCTGTGATTGACCTGTGAGCCAATTGCTCACCCACCCCATGATGTGTTTATCCAGCTGTGTGCTGGACATTTTGTCCAGAAGGACACTACAAGTGACAATATCTGAAAACCAAAAATATTACGTCTACTGGCTTCCCTTGATAAACTAGGTGGGTTACTTTGTCATAAAAGGAAATCAGATTTCATTTGGGGGAAGTCCAAAAAGACAATGGCTGCTGCTCTGGATTCTTCCCCCTGCTCTCAAGGCTCCTGTATTTCCTGTATTTCTGGAAACATCTTCACAGTTAAGGCATTCAAGCCCAGTTTATCTGAACTGTCTTAGAATGAGAGCTTCTAGGGTTCCTTCAAGGTCAATAAAGAAATTCAGGCTTGATATGTGAGAAGATGAGAAGACAAAACCAGTTTGTTCTCATGGATCCTGGGCTCTCCGGAATTGTGAGCAGGGTGCCTGTGGCCCTTACACAAGACTCCAAGGAGGGCAGCAACTCCAGCTCCTTTCTGTGGATGTGGGGTCAGGATCCATCGCTGGTGCTTTTGAGGAGCATCAACACACTGGCTTCGAGAAGCATGGAGACTTGGCAAGCAGAGAAGGACCTGGCACTGTGGGCAAGTGCCAGTGGGAGTGGATGAGGTTGAACAAAAACACCCCTTTCTGCTTCTCCCTGCAGCAGGAACAAGATGCACAGGGGTAGGAGACTCTCATCCAGGGCTGGCCACCGACCACCCAGGTGTTCCAAATCCTGGCTTTGCACAGGGAAAGGCAATGAGGAGAGGAGGCAATATCCAGCTGCAGGCAGTCCATGCTGACTGGTCCCACCATGATCCTGCTCAGAGGAGACCTTAGCAAGGTGACCAAGGCCACATGAGGCAGATGGCTGAGGGAGAGTAACATGGAAATCAGGAAGCTGAAAACAAGAAATGGTATTTCCCTTTTTTTATTTCTGGCACTGTGCACCTGCAGAGGGGAATATTCCATGGTGACATTACTCAGTGGTGGAGGGTGACCTACTAAGCAGCAGATTGTGACATCACTGGGGGATGGATTGTAACATCACATCTCTTTCTGATTATATCTGGGCTCTGGCAGAGCCTGAGCCAATCTGTTTCTAGCCTTGACTCCTGCTGAGCGAGAGTGCGAGGTCTGGAGCATCTAGTCAGACTTCTTCAAGTGCTGGGTGGTGTGTTGGGAGCTGCCTTTGGCAGCTGCCATCGCAGAGCTATCAGCAGTGTTTTCCCAGCCCTGCTTGGTTCAGGCAGCCTGGTGCTATAGGTAGCAGTGAAGGTCGGCTACCTTCAGTAGCTGTAAAGGGAAAACACCCCCCTGGGGTGGGGCAGATGATTGGATTCAGGGAACCAGGAGGGTGTCCTTCTTGAGAGAGCTGGGCATTTCTTTTTCCCCTTGCTGGGATAGTCAGGAGGGCTGTCACACAGTCACACAGTTCTCTCCTACTCTGTGTGACGCCAACAACAGGGAGCATCTCCTGGTCCTCAGCTCTTCCCAGTGTGCTGCAGAGCACAAAAATGGCCATGGAGACAGCCTGGACCTGCCCCATCTGCCAGGACACTCGGAGGAGCAGGGCTTCTGTTCTGCCCTGTCGCCACCAGTTCTGCCTGAGCTGCATCCTGCAGTGGGCACAGAGAAATCCATCGTGCCCACTCTGCAGAACACCGATAGATGCTGTCAGGTTTTCTGAGCAGGGCAGATGGGACTCTCTTCTGTTTGTCATCACGCATCCTGGAGAGTCACCACAGGCCAGCAGCCAGGCAAGACGAGCTTCTGGAGAGTCACCAGAGACTCCTACAGTGGGGAAAAGAGGTCCCCAATATCCTGGGGCATCCCCTTCATCTTCTTCGCAGGGGACAGTGTCCCCACCTGAGCAGGGGGCTGCAGGGCCAGAGCCCATGGGTGGCATTCTGCCCGAAGTGTGGGCAGAACTTTTCCAGCGACAACAGCATCTCCTGGACCCTGTGCTGCCCTGGCTACGCCAGAGGCTTGAGGAAATTTACTGCAACTGGTGGTTGCCAGTACAGGTTGCTGAGAGCAGAATCCTGTCTGATCTCTGTGTCTATGGTCTACATGAGGAGACCTTGATCCTTAGGCTGCAGAACCACCTCAGAGGACATGCAGCACCACTGGTTCGTGAGCTTATCAATGTTATTGTGAGCCAGTGCAGCGAGGAGGCTCAGAGGCTTCTGCACTCCCACACTGATGGAGAGGAAACAGGTAGGCCTGAGGCCAGTATCAGCTCCAGCAGCTCCAGGTCCAACAGCTTCCATGAGGGGATTTCTGTCAGTGGCACCACAGACTCTAATGTGGAGAAGGAAGCTTAGTATATCAGAGGCTGCCCTCCATGAGAGTCACAGCTTGCCCCCATCTATACCTGTTCCTGCAGAGCAGGACTAGCCCCAGGAGGAGCCAGGGCAGGCAGAGGCAGTGGCAGGTCCTTCTTCCCAGGGCTGCAGCCTCAGCCCCCCACTCCCGGCCAGGGCAGGGCCAGCTTGGCCACAGGGCCCTGGGCATACCCGAAAGAGGAGGGCCCCTGGCTCCCAGGGTCCTCAGGATCCTCCCCAGAGCAACAAGAGGCCAAGGCAGGGACCTGCCTGAGCCCTGCAGACCTGAGGGACCCTTGTCATCACTTCAGATGAAGTGGTGAAACCTGGGGCCAATGTCCATGGCACCTTCCAGAAGCTGCCTCAGTTTCCCAGGTCTGGTTTCCAGAAGGTGCCTGGTGAGGTCGCCACTGGGAGAGTGCCTCAGCACCAAGGATCTGAGAAAATGTATAAATGTCCAAGCCTCTCAGTAGCTGGGAGAGCTTGATATACTGAAACACAAGCCCATTTGAAAATTTGGTCCCAGATGCAACCTAGCTTGTTAAAAGGTAGTTTGGACCAAGAACCAAAAAGCTGTATGAAGAAAACAGGGTTTGGATACAGTTCTCAGTTCTTGCAACTTTAATTACTAATTAGAAATGGCACATACTGTGTGCTTGGACAGAATCCACTTCAAACAATATATTAATAATATTTAAATATATACAACTAGCAAATGTTCTATTTAATTAGTTAGTTAAATTAAATATTTACTTCTCAAACTAGCTGTAAGTTTCATTATATATCATTTGTATACATAAATTATATCATTATTATAAATTGAAATAATATTATAATTATTATAATAAAATTACTTTAACAAATATTTGTTTGATTAATTAATTAAACATAATTAATTAATCAATCTATTATAATATAGTATTTATATATTAATATATAATTATATTCCTGTATTAGTAACAAGTGACAATGTGCCCCATACCCACTCTAATACAGTGGCTGATCATTTTGTTACATTACACTAATTATTGATCAGCAAGGAGTCCACTGAGGTGGAAGAATGGGCAAGGATGAATAGTTTTTGAATGTTTTTTCCCTCCTCTCAGAGTGTTCATGCACATTTCCTCCCCTTCTCCTCCTCTGCACACCTATGGAAGATGTTTTTTTTATTTTGAAACAGGTGGGAGCTGTGTTTCAAAGTGTGACTTTTGATCATGATCTCTCTGGAGTCAGACTCCAGAGTCCCCTGGACACCTGATCCTAATTTTGAGGAATCCATCTACCGCATGGATCTATCCTGGAGCTGTTGTTCCCAGAAGTATGTAATACCTTGGAGCGGTGTTTCAGAAGTCAAGCGTCCCAGAGTCTCAGTTTAGCCATCTATCAGCCTCTGATGACCTAAAGTTCTCGAAGGGAACTGGCTCTGCTTTCCTGATTTTTTGCTGCACAATGGAGTTTTGAAAAATCTCGTGAACTTCAGTTCTTGCTGGAATTTCTTGTAAAGAAATATCAAGTTTCTCATGGGCTCACTCAACAAAGGTGGAGCCATTCCAGACCTTCTCACAAGGAAACCGGCCATGAGAGTACTGCACATGTATGTGGAAAACCCATTTTCCTAAGTCATTACTTTCCTTGTCTAGTCTTACAGTAAAATTAGTCTGCTGAGAAACAATTGCTGTAACTGAATTGAAAGCCTGCTAGACAACACTCATTCTGAAATACAGATTTAATAAAGTCATATATGAAACCAAACATGAATACCGACAGAGAGTCTTTATAATACTATTATATGTATTTTCTATTGGTAGGAGAAATTTCTGTGGTCTTTTTTTCAATCCCCCAGTTACAAAGCAAGCAAAGTACAACTGAATGCTTTCAGCTCGTGCAGAGAAACCCAGAGTGCCTGCTCTGTAGAAGACCAATAGAGACTTTCAGGTTTTCTCAGCAGGGTAAATGGGCCTATGTACAGTTTGCCATCAGCTTCCCTAGAGAGTTGCCAGAGACCACTCAGGCAGGGAAAACTCTTTCCTGCCTGGGTGAGAACTGCCCCTATCACCCTGTGGTGTCCCTTCCATCTTCTCCACAGGGGACAGAGCCCATGGGTGTCCCCCTGCCTGAGGTCTGGGCAGCACCTTTCCAACAACAGCAGCATCTCCTGGACCCTGTGCAGCCTTGACTGTGCCAGAGGCTGGAGGGAATGTACCGGGACCGATGGTGGCTGGTAGAGGCAGCAGAGAGCAGCATATGGCATGATCTCTGCATCTATGATCTGGATGAGGACATCTTAGTCCTGAGACAGTAATGGCTTTGGCTACAGCCACTATTAAATCTTGAAAAAACTTTATGAAGTAAGACTCTTCATTTCCTATTAATATAAAGGCTGAAATTGACATATTTTAGGGGATTTACTGAAATTATATGTCAAGTAGATACACTATCCTAGGAGAGTAGAATAAAAAAGACTTGTTGCCAAAAAAAAACCAAAACAAAAACCATAATACAATAATGCTGAATGAGAATCATATATCTGAAAGGGGCACAAAATTAGTGATGGCCCAGGGGTTTAATAGCAGAGGGATTTCTTTTGGTGTTCAGTTTATAAAAGAGTAAATTTTAGAAACCACATGGCCTTGTAACAAGAGATAAGAAAACCACCTTTTCAGGAAGGATGAAAAATAGTTATTTAAAAAATCATATTCTTTTAAAATATTTTTAAAAATAAAAGCCAAAGAGGAGCAACTATTTTGATTTGGTAAAGAAAAATCCACCAGCAGGATGGATAATCGACAACTTTGTTGTCAAACACTGTGAAAAAATTTTGTTTTTGCAAAAATTGAAACAGTTATTTGTCAATCACTATTTACTATAAACTCTGCTGTGCTGATCAAAGGGCTGGAAGTGTGCAATCCTGCATTGGAGGTATATAAGAGGCTGGAATTTCACCTGAGACATCGTTCCGATGTTTTTGAATCAAGAGTCTAAGCAAACTTTGCAGCTTTTCATGTTTCCTTAATTTTCAGTATCAACTTTTTTATTTTCTCTTGCTGATTGGAAACCAGAGCTGTTTCAAAGCTGAACTCAGTGTATCCCCATAAAGATTTCACATTGGGTGAAGTCTTTTTAGAGCCAAAATCTAATGCTTGTGCTGGAAACTGTATGTACTGTATTTTGTGCACAGAATAAGAAGGATTTCAAATACAACATGGGGAAAATTTAGGGAATTTGGGATAACTATGCCACGAGGTGGAGGTCTGACATCATTGAATCACATGGAACACAGACAAGAAAACTGAGATGATGTTAAGGGCTGCTTGTCCTCTTACAGTAATTATGAAATCAGATCGAACAAGCAGGGAGACATCAATGCTAGTTCTAGACCAGCTGGTAGTGGTTGTCCTACCCTTATTACATTTGCTAGCAGCCATCAGGGGGTTCTCAGGGTGCAAGTAATTGTAGGCCACATGCTGGTGGAAGCATTTGATGGGCTTACTCTTAGTTATTGCTGGCAAAGGACAGTAACCGTGAAGAAGCAAAGCAAGAAAAGATTATTTCTTTCCCCTTTTGTGTAAGGTTTTAAGGATTCTTGTCTTACTTGGCTACATCCTGAGTTCATAAATGATGGTCGCAATTTCAGGGGGAAAAGGTAGGAAGAAGGTAGAAGGAGAGATTGTAGCACTGTCTGCACTGTGTGGTTTGGAATGTCCCTGTCTAAGGTGTGCTGGGAAGTTTGGTGTTGGGCTGATGGCTAAGCAGTGTGACAAGACATCATGGGTGATGCGGTCTTGTCCACTACAGGCTGGGGCATGGTTTGCAGTCCCGCTGCTGCAGAGGGGCAGGTCTTCCTCCTACCTGCATCAGTATGTCATCAGGCTGTTCTTGCAGCAGCACTGCTCTGGGGCAGAGCTCTGACCCAACCACTCCTGTTGGAAGGCAGCTCCTCAGACAAGTCACTGCCCCCCTGCATCTCCTGCAGAAGCTTGCTGGCTGTCCTGCACCAGCCAGGACTGACCACAGAGGGCATATTCCAGAAAGTTGCAGAAGCTGCAGGAGGCCCTGGACCACAGCACAGATGTCGATACGGGAAGCCAGCCTGCACTGCTGTTGGCTGTCATCCTCAAGGTGACTGATTCTGATCTGCAGCTGGAAGAGTTCCTGGCTAGGCTGGAATCTTCAAAGGCTCACAAGGATACCCTGGCATTGCAAGGCTTCCTCTGAGGCACTCCCTTGAAGCTCCTCATCAGGGGCCTCTGTGAGGACTGGATGGCAGCAAAGCAGACGGCCAGCAGGGAGGAAGAGATCTGTGACCTGCGTCATAGGCAGCATGGGCAGCAGCTTGCCTCTTGTGCAGGGACTGGGAGAAGCCTGGAACTTGCCTGAAAGGGAGTGGTCTCCTTAAAACACTGTGGTTTTGGGCAGCTTGCTGTTGCAGGTTTGGGGGCAGATTTTGGGGGAATGGACAGGGAGCCTTTGTGTGGGCTTGTATGATAGCAGGCAATGGGAGGCAATGACATGCTTCCTTCCTCAAGCACAGGAGCCCTGACTGCTGGCTGAGAGCACATGGAAAACTGCACAACACAGCTGCTGGCTGTCCCTTCCCCTGTGCGAGTTTTGGGAGTGGCTGTGGGCAACATTTGCTCGATGAACGTTGCCTTGCTGTCCCCTCAGGGTGGACAAGAAGTTGTCTGCAGAAAACTTCCTCCTCCTCAAGCAGCTGCTTGCAGTGCTCCGACATATTGGCCAGCACATGCCCACCAGCAGAATGACCTCCAGCAGCCTGGCCGTCTGCCTGGGCCAAACTTGCTGAGCCTGCTCAAGGAGGACCTGCTCAAGGCCATGCTAGTGGTGACTGAGAAGGTAAAGCTGCCTTGAGCAGCCAGGTGCAGCCTCCCCAGCCCACCCGAGCCGGCCGCCCAGAGGGCCTTGGCAGCCCCTTCTATTCAACAAATGCTGGTGGAGTAGCTGCCTGGAAGAGCTGCCCCACAGCCACAGCCTTCTATGCAGAGGCAAGGCTCAGGAGTCATGCATGACATGCTTTCAGGCACCTGGGCTGAGACCAAGACTTTGATGTGTGCAGATGACAGTGCTGGAGAAGTTCATGATGGAAGACTTTGATGAGATCTTCGGGGAGGAGTTGGCTCAGGCAACCAAGAATCTTCATAAGTGAGCTGTGCATGGAAACGTACCCTTGGGGTGGCTCTAGGACAGGTGCTAAGGCCTTGAGAACTGGAAGGGTGTCCTTCTCGAGGGGCCTGAGCGTTTCTTCCTATGCTCCCCAGGACAGATTGTGACCACAGCATCTCCATTTTGCAGTGTGTGACACCTTTTGGTAATACCAGAACCAGTCTTGGGGAGCATCTTCTCATTCTTATCTGACCCCAAACTTCAGGAAGGCATACCCTAACATTGTGTTTAGAGTTACCTGTGCTATTTATTTTGAAGAAACACCAGAAACAAAAAGATGAGGTGCTAAATGTTATGACTTTTCCTTCTTCAACCGCCTTTATTCATTTTTTTCTTTTCTCCAACAAAAGGATCTCCCAATATACAAACTGAATGTGTCTGAAAAGAGTTTCCTAAGTTTTAAAAATTACTGTGTAATATTTTTCCTGTGCTTTGGGTTTTTCATTTTGGTTGGTTGGTTTTGATTTAGGTTTCACTTTAGTTTGGTTTTGTTGTTTATTCATTTATTTGCAACCTACCTGTATTGTTCATGGGAACTATGCATCTGGTATTACATACTCTTTCTATCCATAAGTTGCTCTGTGTTTCCATTTCTTCCTTCTGTCCTTTTATAATCCTCATTTTTACCTTAATGCATAGGTCCTTTCCCCCTCACTCCCCTTTCTGATTAAATTGAACTCTAATTCTGTCAAGGAAACTTTCCTGTCTGACCATTCAGAGGCCACCCTGGCAGTCACACTCCTACCACCAGAGACTTTAACTGCTAGGACAGAAGTCCCTTTGCTGTTAAGCAGAAATTGTAGAGAGCCAATCTTCCACTTGTGACTCCTCTAAAAGCATCACTGGGGTGCTTTTTCAGAACCATTTTCAGGGTCCTGGCTACATCCTGCATGAAAAGGCACTGCTGTAATGACCCAGATGCGACGGCCTCTTGCAGTGCTGGGGAAAGTCCAGGGGCTGAGGACCTCTCTGGGTGATACTGGGACCCCTGTGGAGAGCAACCTCTGACATGCTGTGTTGGTCTGAGTACCACAGGGGTGGACATCTTATTGTGATGTCACAAAGTAGTGGAGGCTGATGTCACTGGCAGTGGACTGTGACATCACCAGATTAGATTGTCACCATGTGTCCCTTACTGCTTAAATTAGGGTGCTGGCAGAGCCTGGCCTGCTCTGGCTTACGCCTGGACTCCTGTTGAACATGTCCGTGAGTGTTGAGCCAGGCTTTTCTCACAGCTGGGTGCTGCCATTGGCAGCTCTCAGTGCCCAGCCTGGAGCCACTAGTAGTGTTGAGTTTCTTGGCTCAGGCCTGAGTTGCCAAGCCTGAGTTGCTTGGCTCAGGCAATCAAGCATCTTGATAAGTGAGCTGTGCATGGAAACGTACCCTTGGGGTGGCTCTAGGACAGGTGCTAAGGCCTTGAGAACTGGAAGGGTGTCCTTCTCGAGGGGCCTGAGCGTTTCTTCCTACGCTCCCCAGGACAGATTGTGACCACAGCATCTCCATTTTGCAGTGTGTGACACCTTTTGGTAATACCAGAACCAGTCATGGGGAGCATCTTCTCATTCTTGTCTGACCCCAAACTTCAGGAAGGCACAGACAAGGCCACAGAAACAGAGTGGAACTGCCCCATCTGCCGTGATACTCGAGATGACCTTGCTTATGTAATGCCCTGTCTCCACCAGTTCTGCCTGGGCTGCATTATGCGTTGGGCAGAGATGCAAATAGTGTGCCCACTCTGCAGAGACCTGATAGAGTCTGTAAGGTTTTCTGTGCAGACAGATAGCTATATAGACTGTGTCTTCACAGCCCCCGAAGATGCCAGCAGCTGGGCAGGAATAACTCTTGGACAGCTAGTTAGAAACAACCCCTATCACTTTGCAGCATCCCCTTCACGTTCTCCACGGGGGATATTGCCAGCAGCTGAGCCAGGGGGTGCAGGAACAGAGCCCGTGGGTGGACTCATGCCTAGGGTGTGGGCAGAACTTTTCCGAAGAGACGAACATCTCCTTGATCCTGTGGTGCCCTGGCTGCGGCAGGAGCTGGAGGCAATATATGGAACCAGGTGGTGGATGGCGAGGATTGCAGAGAGCATCATCCTGCATGCTGTGTCCATCTGTGGTCCAGCTGCGAATGTCTTGGTCCAGGTGCTGCAGGACTTCCTCGAGGAACATACAGAACCTCTGATCCATGGCACCATCAGCATCATTGTTGACCAGTGCAGTGAGGAGGCTCACAGGCTGCTGCACTCCCCTGCTGTCCCAGAGGACGACAGCAGCTCTGTGGCCACCGCCAGCAGCACCCAGCGCGGTACTCCCGCCCCCCATTCCACCCCTGCCAGAAGCTCTACGAGCTCCAGCACAACGCAACCTGCCCTCGGCAGCCCCCACGCGTCTGCTCCCGTCCCTGCAGACCAGGAAGAACTGCAGGAGGCGGGGATGGCAGAGGAGGAGGAGCTGGGGGAGGAGGCGATGACAGAGGAGGAGGAGTTGGGGGAGGGAGAGGAGCTCTGGGAGCAGGAGGAGCTCGGGGAAGAGGCGGGGGAACCTGGCAGGGTGGAGGAAAATAACCTTGAGGGCATCCCCGGCATCCATCAGGGGGGTATTCCCGCCCTCCCCCCAGCCCCTGGCAACAGCCCTGTAGGCTCCAACGTAGAGGACCGACTCAGCACATCGGAAGCTGTGCTCCACAGCCCACACCCCCCTGTTCCCGTTCCTGCAGAGCAGGAGGAGTTGGAGCAGGCAGCAGCGGCAGGTCCCTCTGCCCAAGGCGGCAGCCACAGCCCCTCCGCTCCCAGCCGGGGCCGGGACGGGGACCCTTTCCGCAGGAGGCCTCGGCGTGCCCCAAGGAGGAGAGCTGCCAGGTTCTCGGACTCTCCCCAGCCCTCCAATAGACCACCCCATCCGCAGCACTAGCCGGGCTTCATTCAAGAGAAAGGAAATATATTGCTATTTCCCTTACAAAGTCTCTGGGTGCTGCTTTCTCTACCTTCTCCTGGTATCTTTCCCTGACCCTTCACCCCACCATGAGCCAAGGCCACCTGGAGCCCCGGGACGCTATTGCCAGTGCTCCTCCCACAGGAATTCCTGCTGCAACCGCAACAATGGAGGATGTTATAAGTAAACTGAAACTTAGGCAAAAATA
This sequence comes from Manacus vitellinus, assembly GCF_001715985.3. Taxonomy (NCBI): domain Eukaryota; kingdom Metazoa; phylum Chordata; class Aves; order Passeriformes; family Pipridae; genus Manacus; species Manacus vitellinus. Next base: position 3,116,997 of record NW_021940917.1, on the reverse strand, counting down.
TAGCAGCAAAATTTATTAAAGATTTATATAAATTGCAAATAAGCAAAACAGCGTGCTGGGCTGCCGGGGAGACCCCTGCTCCACACACGGCCAGCAAAGCAGAGGGCAAAACCAGTATTCTTTATACTATTGTCAATTCCCTTCCCATAGTCACTTGTTATCCTTCTTTTGGATCCGAGTTCGCAAGTCTGGTTCTGGTTGGTTCTTTTGCAAACTCGCTTTTAGTTGCCAGGTACTTCCCTTTCCATAGTCTTAGGTAATTTTTAGAACTTGAGGCCTACTGTGTGAGTCTCTTCCAGATGTCCATCTTGGATACTTTTTATCGTCTTCATTCTTGACCCTTTGATCCTTGTCCTTCCCTTCGTTACTTTAAGCGTACACTTTTAGACAATATACAAAAGACTTTTTCAGTAAGACATAACAACTTGTTTTGTCAGCTTAGAAACTGCAGCTGCAGGACTATCAGCTTATAGTACTGACAGATTAATTGCCCATTCTGTAACTTACAGTCCACTGGCCTTAACAGAACCTTGATTACAAATATATATATATATAAATATAACATGCAATACTATTAAAAGAGTAAATTACTACAACTATTACAACTATTACTACTACTAATTTGATGAGTAAATTATGTTACAACTACTAATCTATTACAGAGGAGTTTCTGGAAAAGCCTGAAAGGGGAGGATTGCATTTGCAAAGGAGAACATGCCAAATCGAGGCTGCTGGTGCCTGTGCCCATATGGAATTACTGTGTTGCTCCCTGCATTGCCATTCTCTGCTGCCAAAGGGACAGGAGGGACCTAGCAGCCCCCTGGTCAGAAGGGTTTCTGGGAAAACAGGCTGAGGAGGGACTGGTCCTGCCAGCCAGTCATGATATGCCATGGGACTGAAAGAGTAGTGTCCTTTCCAGGGTACATGGCACTGGGGCTTCAGAGCACAAGTTCTCTGCATCCAAACACCACTTTGTAGGGATAACTAGAGCTCTGTGGCTGATCACAGCACTCTCTCAGAGCAGATTTGCTCTGACAAAAGTAAATCGTGGGCGTGATGCTCCATGAAAAGCTACAGTCTCATGAAGGGATGTGCTTCATTGAAGACACTCCTCAGTTGAGCCCTTGACTGATCCTTAGGAACTGTCCAGTGGCCTTCTTGTAGACAGGTTATACATTTAGGAGAGAGAGAAACTTTTGAAAGTGAAAAAGCAGGGGGTTTGCAAGGTAAACTACATGAAGAAGACAGCCACGATCAGAAAGGGTAAAGGAGCACTAGCAGAAGCGTATGCAACTAAGGCCGTCATGTATAGCATGTCAACTTACTACTGCCTCCAAAAAAACCCAACAGTACCTCTAATCTTTTGTATCCATGCAGTGAAGAACTAGAATACACAGTCTCAGATATTGGAATACTAGCAGCCCTTCAGAGCAGACTAGATTTCACAGAAACCACAGGGGGTTAAGTGAAATTCATCTATCAAAGCAGGAAAAGGAAAATAAATATTCATTTCCACATATCTTAATTAAGCCCTGCACTGTTGTCTTCAGATGCTTTCATTATTCTTCATAGCAATCAAGACCGCACTAGCCCAAAATTCTATCTTTTCCATCATGATGAATGAGTCATACATGTATCCCTTAATGAGTGTCTTCAGCATTATGGTTGTTTCTCATATGCTTTTGAATCTGTTTGCTCAATGTCTACTCAGAGTGGTATGTAGCCAACTGGGGAGAGCAGCGAGTTGTTCTCTAGGTGTAGAAGAGCCATATGGATTATATGATGCTGGCTGAAACACAGCTTCCAGCATGACAAGGCCATGGCCTCTGCTCACCGTGAACACAAGAGGGTGCTCATTACTTTGTGGAAAAATTTGCTTTTGGAAGTACTGTGTTCCTGTTTTGGAATGGGAGATCTAGAGCGAAGTCTTCTGTCCTAATGAACTATGAGCTGAAAACTGAAGAAGCATGATGAACCTAAACATATTGCCTGAAACCTCTGATGGTACTAATCAAATAAGCTTCCTTAACAGTTGAAGTTGAAGGTACAGATAGATATTATGCTTTACTGTTTGCATTTCTTTACCTTCTTTCTTTACCTTTAAGGAGAGTAGCATTAAAAAATTATGCACTATGATTGTGCTGTTGTAGCATCACTGTGGCAGGAACTAGATATTTGGATGAAGTTGCTGCAGATTTCTCCTGGGTGATACTTCTGCAAAGCCATTGCAGCTCAAAAATAATGCTGGGGACCCTTCATGCCCCTAGAACTGTAAATGAGATTTTCTACTCCCTTTTGAACCCGGTTAGTTATCTCATTATGACATTATGCTCCCCCAGGCACAGCTGATGAATCTGCTGATGAGTTCTTGCCTCCTGTTTTAAAAATACACCAGAAGCATGAAAAAATGGAGTGTGCCTGGTGTATCTGTATTTGTTGGGGATTGTTGTGGTTTAACCCAAGCCAGTAACCAAGAACCATCCAACCACTTGCTCACTCTCCCCCAGCAGGATGAAGGAGAGAATTGAAAGGGTAAAAGCTCGAAAACCTGTGAGTTGAAATAAAGAAAGTTTAACAGGGAAAGCAAAAGCACACAAACAAAGCAAATTAAGGAATTCATTCACCACTACCCATCGGCAGGCAGATATTCAACCAACTCCAGGAAAGCAGGGTAACTAACTTGGGAAGACAAATGCCATCACTCCAAACTTTCTCCCCTTCCTTCTTCTCCCTACTTCATACACCAACCATGATGTCATATGGTGTAGAACATACATTTGGTCAGCAGGGGTGAACTTTCCCAGCTGTGTCCCTGTAATGTACTCTCTGCAGAAACTGACTAAGAAGAAATTTGTTTGCCAATGGACAAGCAGCAAAAAGAATGGCAGCAACCTTTGATGCCTGCAAAAATGCTTTGATTGAACATGCCCAACTGCACACTCCTAAGCAAGGATATTGTTTTGAAACAGAAGTAATAATTCTAGATGATGTAGTCTCATGGCGTTGTGACACACAGCTGGGCCAAAAAATCAGAAAGAACCTGTAGGATTTTGATCTAAAGCATTACAAGGCTCTGCTACACATTATACCTGGATTGAAAACAAATTCTAGGTATACTTTGATCAGAAGAGACAGAGGGGTGTCACTGTATGTAATAGCAGGGTTAGAATGTTTGGAGCCCACAGCTGGCAGTGTCACAGTTGGGAGCCTCTGAGTAAGAATCAAGGGGCAAACAAATAATGCAGCTATATTGTGGGAGTCTGCCATAGACCTCTCAGCCAGGATGATGATAGACAGAATTATTCTTTGAGGAACTAAGGGACACTTCCAAATCAACTGCCCTCGTCCTCATGGCGGACTTCAACTTTCCAGAAATTAATGGAGAGCATCACACAGCTGGTACAACCTGGGCCAGAAGATTCCTAAAAGACCTGGATGACAGCTTTATGGAATAGGTCCTAGAGGACCCAGCTTGGAAAGATGCCCTCCTTGATCTGCTGCTTATCAACAAAGGGGATCTTGTGAGTGAAGTGGAGACTGGTGGCCGTCTTGGCCACAGTGACCATGAAGTGACTGAGTTTAAATTTTCTGTTGACAGGAGGAAAAGTGCCACCAAAACCTCAAGTCTGGACATGAGGAGAGCAGAATTCAGGCTGCTAAGGGAATTAGTAAGTAAGGTCCCCTGGAAAAATGTTTTTGCAGCTCCATCAGTGCTAGTCACTTTTCAAATGACTCCTAAGGGCACAGGAGCAGGCAATTCCCAAATGTTGGAAGTCAAGCAGGTGAGGCAGAAGACCAGCTTGGCTGAGCAGAGATCTTCTCTTGGAAATAAGGCTAAAAAGGAAGGCGTATGCCCACTGCAAACAAGGTCAAGAGACATGAGAAGAACACAGAGATGCTGCTTGCTGCTGTAGGGAGAAAATTCATGCAGTCAAAGCTCAGCTGGAGTTGCAGCTGGCCAGAAATGTGGGGAACAATAAAAGGAGTTTTTTTCAAATATAGTAATGGCAATAGACAGCATAGAAATATTGTTGTCCCATTACAAGATGAGGATGGTCACCTCCCAACCAGGGACAGAGACAAGGCAGAGGTGTTTAACACTTTCTTTGCCTCTGTCCTCAACACAGATGACAGACCAAGAGGGTCTCAGTGCCCTGAGCTGAGGGACCATGACTGCGAGAATGATCAACTCCCAGTCAACCCTGAAATTGTGCAGGATCTCCCGATCCAGCTGCATCCCTGCGAATCCATGGGACCTGATGGGATTCATCTCAGAATCCTCAAAGATCTGGCTGATGTCTTTGTGAAACCATTCTCGATGATTTTTGAGTGGTCTTGGGAATTCCAGAGAGGTCCCAGCTGACTGGAAGCTGTCCTGATTTTCAAGAAGGACAAGAAGGAGGACCCTGAAAGGGTCACTTCAGGCCTGTCAGTCTCACTTCAGTGCCTAGTATAAAGTTATAGAGAAGAATTTTCTGGAAAGTATTGAAAAACACCTGAAAGACAATGCAGTCATTGGTCACAGCCAGCACAGCTTCAGGAGAGGAAAGTCCTGCTTATCAAACCTTATTTCCTTTTATGACAAGGTAAGCCACACAGTTGATCAGGAGAAGCCAGTTAATCTAACTGTTTTGGATTTCAGTAAAACTTTTGATACTGTCTCTCACAGGATCCTCCAGGACAAAATGTCCAGTCCACAGCTGGATAAACACATCATATGGTGGGTGAGCAATTGGCTCATGGGTCAAGCACAGAGGGTAATAATGACTGGGGTAACATCAGACTGGTGACCTGTCACTAGTGGGGTTCCACAGGGCTCCATCCTTGGCCCAGTGCTCTTCGGCATCTTCATAAATGACTTGGATGCAGGACTGAAAGGGATACTAAGCAAGATTGCAGATGACATAAAACTGGGAGGAGCTGTTCACTCCCTTGAAGGCAGGGAGGCCCTGCAGAGAGACCTTGACAAATCAGAAAACTGACCAATCACCAACCACAGAAAGTTCAACACGGGAAAGTGTCAGATTTTGCACCTGGGATGGGATAATCCTGGATGTTTGTACAGACTGGGAATGAGATACTGGAAAGCAGAAAGGGACCTGGGGGTCCTGGTTGACGACAAGTTGAATAAGAGTCAGCAGTGACCTGGCAGCCAGGAGGGCCAACTGTGTCCAGGGGGGCATCAGGCAAAGCATCGTCAACCGGCTGAGGGAGGTGATTGTCCTGCTGTGCTCTGCAGTGGTGTGGCCTCACCTCGAATATTGTGCACAGTTTTGGGCACTGCAATATAAAAAAGATACTAAACTATTAGAGAGCATCCAAAGGAGGGCCATGGGGATGAAGGGCCTTGAGGGAAAGCCATATGAGGGAGGAGCAGCTGAGGTCACTTGGTGTGTTCAATCTAGAGAAGAGGAGACTGAGGGGAGACATCATTGCAACTTCCTCGTGAGGGGAAGAGAAGGGCGGGCACTGATCTCTTCTCTGTGGTGACCAGTGACAGGACCTGAGGGAATGGCCTGAAGTTGTGTCAGGGGAGGTTTAGGTTGGATATTAGAAAGAAGTTCTTCACCCAGAGGATGACTGGGCAGTGGAAGAGGGTCCCCAGAGAAGTGGTCACAGCACCAAGTGTTTGGACAATATCTTGGGCATATGGTGTGACTCTTGGGGAGGGTCTTGTGAAGGGCTAAGAGTTGGACTCGATGCCCCTTGTGGGTCCCTTCCAATTCTGCATTTTCTGTGGTTCTGTGATTGCAAGAAACTGAAAGAATCACAGGGCAAGGTAGTGTGACAGTACACACACCCACCCCCATTAATGGGTATGCAACTGATAATTCTGTCAGTGCTCACATGGGAGTGGCCCAGGCAGCCACATATTAGAAACAAACATTATTTAATGCAACAATTTTTACCGGAAAACTGCATGTAACCAGTTCACATGCCACTCTTCTGGGAACTATGCCTTTTAATAACACCCGTGTCAGTAGAACCTTCTCTCCCCAGAGAGCTCCCTGCATCTCCTGTGGAGGAAGTGCTCCTTTGTGACAGGTTAACAGAAGAGCACAGGAATGGTGCCTGGTTTGCAGATGGGAGTGCTACATGCACAGCCACTGGACACAGATGATGGAGAGCAGTTGTATATGTTCAGTTCCAGGAATCATACTAAGGCAAATGGGTGTACAGGCACCTAGTCAGTGAACTGAATTTGTTGCAGCATCCCTGCCGTCTTGGAAGGGCAGGCACATTACTCATACCGTGGCAATTGAGTTGTATATAAAAGCCTAACAATAAAGTGGGGTCAGTGGCCTTTGACTGTGGCAGGTTAGTTAAATTGGTCCTTAGTTACATGGTGATACGTACTCACTGCCATGGATACAGTGTCAGGATTGGTCTTTTCTAAACCCACCAAATGCCAACCAACACAGCATGATTGAAGCATTAGAACAACTCCTTCATCAATAGAGACCTCCTCATCAAATACAGAGAGACCAAGGAACACACTTTAGTGCATGTAATGTCCAAAACTGGGCTCAAAGCCTGGGAATAAAGTGGCTATTCCACATTGCCCACCATCCCAGGCAGGATTGAAAGAAAGATTAGGACGTTGAAGGGATAATTGAAAAAGTTAACTAGTACTAAAACTTTACAGCATTGGAGTACACCTCACTAAAGCAGTTTTTTGTTAAACAATTGGAATATTCACAACTAAACACTCTGTAATCGTATCACATCATCTGCAGTACAAAACATTGTGAGGATTGAGGTTCTTCAGATCATGTCTCTGCCAAAATATTAACTACAGAATCACAGAATAGGCTGAGTTGGAATGGACCCACAAGGAGCATCGAGTCCAACCCTTAGCCCTGCACAAGACCATCCTGAAAAGTCTACAGGGGAAATGGAATTCCTGGAATTCCACCAATGGATTGTGTGGTGGGACCACAGCTTGCTAGTCTAGATATGAAAATGCATGTAATAATGCCTGACAGTGCAGTATGGTTCTCTACTCCAACTTCTCCCCTTATGTTACATCCTCTGTTAATATCAAATTCTCAAGTTCTTGTATGTTCAACAAATACCTGGGCCTTATCTAGTGGTGCCATGAACCCACCATCAGATTTTTCAGTCTGAAAAAGTGCAAACCAAACCTCTTCAATCTGTGTGTGCAATCACCCCCCACCTCAGGTTATGAGACCTGGAGTCATTTTAGCTTAAGGAGCTGGAGCAACAGCATATGTGTTACTGGAAGGCGATGACACTCCTATTTTCCTTCCTTGTCACAGGTTGGCTTGTCATGCTTTGTAGAGGTTTACAACATAGAGCACGTGGAGTATGCCTTCACTAAGGTTTAAATTGGACATCAAAGGCAATTTTTGTCCTGAATGTGGAAGTAAGTGCACTACACTTGAGAACCTTACCAATCAGTTGCTGATGAGCTACCTCCTGTCTCAACACCACGTACACTGCTCCGAGTTTGTCAGCACGTGCTGCTCCAACATGGCTGCTGAATCAGCTGCAATGAGAGGAATATTTGACATTGACAGGACTTCATACACTGACTGAGGCAACCTATCTGTGGTGCCTTGTTTGCTGGATGGTTTAATTCCCTGTTGAGAGGACGGGGATATTTGTCTTAGACCATTATATGTTTATTCCTTTCTTCCTATATGCTTCATAAAGTGCCTCTGCAAATTATCCTGTCCTACACTTCCAAACCCAGCACCAGCGGTCTCTTGAGCGAGGGGCTGGTATGTTGGGAGGAAGGGTTTGAAAGCAGGACAATGGCAAGGAGGATGGCAGATACACTAAAATGACCTTGCAGCTGGGAATGCTGAGGTCTGAAAAACAGCAGTGTAGGAAACCCCACCTATTATGCCTACTGCTGTTTATCCTCTGTCTGTTTTGAGAAGTAGAATCTCTATGTAGAGATAACATGGGTGTTTACAGTCTTGGAGGCACTCTCATGGACAGGCTTGAGCTCCCTGTCTTGGGAGAGAGATCCAAAGTCAGAGATCCTAAAGAGCACAAGGGAGAACACATCCTAGGCCTTGGATAAATTGCTGCAAACCACAGACTCGCCGTCCTTCAGGATGGGCTGAGCCTAACAGTGCTGGTGTTCCTGCTTGTGTGTCTCTGCCCAGGTGTTGCTTCGGGATCCTCCAGTTAGCGAGGTAATGAAATAAATTTACTCTCTGCATTTCAGCTGTGGTTTGTAGTTGTTCAGGCTTCCTGCCTGTGTTGGGTCACACAGTCCCCTCCCAGTTCCTTGTGCACTCCCAGCCCACTTGATGCTGGGGCAGTATGAGGAGCAGAAAAGACCTTGGCTCTGTGTAAGTACTGCTCAGCAATAACAAAAATATATCTGTATTATCAACCCTGTGTTCAGCACCAATCCAAAACATCGCCCCGTACTAGCCACTGTGAAAACAATTAACTCTAACCCAGACAAAACCAGCACAAAGGTTTACTTAGAGTGCTGGCCTCGTATGTAGTTAATACCATCCATCAAGTTTGACATGCAGTCAATCTTCTGCAGAAAACTCTTAGCAATCAAAATCCTGTATTGCCATAACACACATCTTGCAGATAAATATAATTACTATCATTACTATGTCATGGTACATTGCTAATATTGCATAAAAAACAACTTTGAAGGTATTCAATAGGATGTTTTACTGTTTAGGGCAAAGACACAGGCTAAGGGATAAATACAATATAACACCTTGATAATTTAGACTGAAAGCAACTTTTTTTTCTGTTTGGGGTTTTTTTTCCAGCTTGTGTTTTTGAAAGTTAAAAACAGCATACTTGAAAAAATTGGAAATAGAAATCAAGTTTTGCAAAATTCCATTTACTAGATAAAGTAGAGAAACCCTGTTTTCATTTGTTACAGCAAACTGCCAGTTGGATAGGGCTGAAATCTGTCCTACTATGGAGCACTTTTTATCTTTGGCTGTGTTTTGTGGATTTGGCAAGCTAAGATTGGGACACCTCCTCTGAAGCCCTGAAATATATGGACATAGCCTTTTCCAGTGACCTGGTATTAGTGAGCTTTCAGCATTTTTTACAGTATCTGCAGTTCTATTTTCATTTAACAGAATAAAAGACAAAATCATAGAAATTCTCATGTAAGGTAGCATGTATATGATAGTGTTCAGTCACATATATAGTTAAAGTTACATGTTTACTAATAAATGGCTGATTTGAAGACTGGGAAGGGTATAAAAGCAAATGTAAGGGCCACTCTCTTATGCAGTCTCGAATGTTAAAATCTATTACTTCAAACCCTGGTCCATAAACCCTGGCATTAATGTTGATTTGTGAGGGCTTGATTGCAAGACAGTGGTCCACAGTGGTAGGTGATTTCTTTCTTCTTAAATCCTGAATCTTTTGGTTTATATATATATGTATATATATATATATGTCTGTCTCAACAGAGATGTATCAAAGATGTAACTCCAAAAATGGCCTCTCCAATGTCAAATGTTTTTCTTTCTTTGTGTAAGGCCTTATTTGTTATTGTAACAGATTTTGAAAATCTTTTCACAAGTGCTGGATCTGCACCTTTTTCAGCAGACAAGTGAGGGCTATCATCTGAGCCAATAACATTTTTTAAAGTGCCTCATTTTCCTGAAGTAGTAAAAGCTATATTTTTTTTTTATAGCTGAGACCATTTTTAGGCATCATGTCCAGACAAGCCCAACAGGTATAAAATTTCTTTGGCTGACCTGGAGAGCAGAACACACGGTTGAAGTAAATTCCTGAACCTCCTTCCTTTGAGAGCATCAATCGAAGAAGGACAGACCATGGTCATGGCAAGATTTTCCTAGGGAAAACACGGGACTGAGGGATTGTGGGGTGGAAAAAAATGAAACTCCGCCAGGTACAGATTTCTCTGCCTTTATCTTGTCCCAGGCACATCGCATCGGCAAGCACCCAGACACACTCGCGCACATGCGAGACACACGTCGTGCTGTCTGGCAAACCTCCTCGTCGGGAAGGGCGCCAGCGACGCGAAATGCAATCCAGTGGCTTCCCCCTCCCTCCTCCCAAGAAGAGTTATTTTAAAACTTCAGGCATAGTTCTCGGTAGTAACAGTGATCAGGGATAAAAGGGGAAGGGAGGAAGTGCGGGAGGGAGCGTGGTAACAAGGGAAGTGTTAAAACCCTCCGAGGCTGTTGCAGAGCGGCTGCAGCAGCAGCAGCATCATTAGCAGGGTGAGCCAGGACGGGAGGGCAGCGATGGCTACGGGGCCGGGACAGTCCGGGGAGCGGCGGCGGAGCTGCGGAGAGGCACCTTGCGGGGGTGGTCCCGGCTCCGCCCGGCGGAGGGCACGGCCGGGGCCGGCGCTACCCGAGCGGAGCGCGGAGCCGCAGGGAAGCGGGCGTCCGAGGGGGCTGGCACGGCCCCGCCCGGCCCAGACCGAGCCCGCAGCAGCCGCCCGGGAGAGCGGCGGCAGCCCACCATGTCGCTGCCGGCGGGGATGCCGGAGTCCCGCGGCGCCCCGCACAGCTTCGCCCCGCTACCCCGGCCAGCTCAGGGCTCGCTGTCCGCCGGGGCCGCCGCTCTCCCGCCGCCGCCGCTCCGCCCAGACGAGCTGCAGCGCGGTCGCCCATACCCATACCCATGCCCATGCCCATGCCCCCCGGGCGCGCCGCCCGCCGTCTCGCTGCTCGGGCTGGCGCTGCTGCAGGTCGGCCTGGGCAACGCCCTGGTGGCGCTGAGCGCGGTGGTGTGGCTCAGCAGAGCCGGGCAGATGAAGAACGCGTGCTCCATCTGGGCCGGCTCCTTGGTAAGTAGCAGCTGCAGGTCCGGCGGGGCGTGCGGGGCACCTGCGGAGCACCTGCGGGGCAGAGCGGCCGCCGGTCCCGCTCCTCAGCGCCCGCTTGGCAATAGGGTGCAGGTAATGCTTTCGCTGACACTTTAGCCAGGGTGTTAGCTTGACCCCAGATAGGGGAGTTATTTCCTGACGTGCATTTTTCCCCCCCCCCCCCGCAAGTAATTTTACGCAATTAGAAACAGGATTTTCGAAAGTCACTGTGTATGTAGATGTTATATATTGCTTTATTGCATTGTGTTGTGTATTGATTTTATGCGTTGCGCCTTTCCTCTCGTGACAGAGAAAACAGCAATGTTCCAGGGGGAAAAAAAATGGATGGGCTTGAGACAGTTTTGTAAAGAGCCCTGAGAGAAGTTATTCCATCTCGTGTTGAACTCTGCTTTAAACCATAGCTTTATAAATGCAGAATATATATAATAGTTTGTGTTGCAGAAGCTCGGCAGTGGTAAGCAGAAATCAACAAGAGTAGAAGGGTCAGGGTGACTGGTCGCAATTTCTGGGCCCTCGAGCAATGAGCAAGTTGTGTTCTCTGGCTGGGACGCTCAGCTCCTGCTGCTAGTGTGAAGAGCATCAGCCTATCCCTCAGTTCAGACATTTAAATTACATTGCCAGTGTTGTTCACCACCTGTGAAAACATGCTCCATGATCTGTGGTTTGGGGATCACACAGTCCTTGGGCAGCGGGGGGAAATCCAGGCCATCCAAATGGGTATTTTAGATATCTCTTGTGATCTTTCATCTTTTTTTTTTTTTCTTTACTCTAGGCTAAAAGAAGTTTAAGTATATGTATAAGTTTAAGTATATAAGCTCTGGACTTTCTTTGAACTCTGCACACAGAACCATGCTTATGCTTTTAAAAGGTTTTAAAATTGCACATGGAAAATAGAAGTATCAGTATCTTTAATAATGAAGAAGGGTGTTGTTTTTGTTTGGCATTTTTTAATGCTATCTCTGAAACAATAGTACACTCGGAAAAGTTACTGAAAATACCTTGTGGGTGTAACAACATGAGTGAAAATTTTAGCCCAGAAGCAACCTGGAAAAGTAGTGGTCATTAAAAGCTGGAATTGATCTGTTTTGAGTGGGGGTTTGGCTTGGTTTTTTTCATTTGTTGTTTAGTTTTTGGGGTTTTTTCATTATGGATGCGACATGATGACTTGTTAAGTGCAAGCCAGGAAAGCTTTGAGAAAGACTTTTCTTATCTTAAAGCTTTAACAAATGTAATGAATTAAGTCTTGTTTTCCTTAACGCAAAAAAGCAATTCACATCAGTACTGGTGTGTTTTGTTATAAAATTGTGTGACCACTTTGCAGTCAGAGAATTCAAATAATACTTTGATATGAAACTGCAGAGTGTATGTGGTTTTGCAACACCAGTGATGATATCAGTAGGTGTTTTCATCAAGTCGTATTTATGCTAGATCAGATTGATCATGTCAAGTGAATGAAGTTGCAGAAGGAACTTAATAAAAATGTTAGTGAATGACTTCCTGCTTGTTCTAGTCTTCTTGTTTTTTTTTTAGTGTAGGAGCTTGATGTCTATTGGCTTAGTCACAAAGATTTGGTATGCTATTTGTTTCAGTTCTACAGCAATTCTTTCTCCTTCCTTGGTTGTTTTGCCCTCTAAGATAAAGAAAGTCGTGGGGTTCAGTTCTGTGATTCAGCAAGTTTGGTCTAACAAGTGCTGTTGCAGAAGGATGTACTTTTACTTCTATTCTTTCCTCATGCTGATACTGGCATTAATCTGATTAAACAGCAAGTCATTTCATGGAGATAGTGCTGCTGCTCTTCGCTGGTTTTGGTAGGGTTCATGCTCTGGGTTTTAGTTCACCAGAATGGTCAGAAGAGGGCCGGATCAGCACAATGGAAGAAAGAGGTAGGCACTTCATGAAGTGCTGGAGTGGCGACACAAGGTGGAGACACAGAGCCAGTTTTTAGATTTGCTTGGCCATGCTGCAGAGAACAAGTGCTCAACTGGCTGAATATAATTATTTTAGGCAATTGTGGAGGTCAGAGTTGCTGACATACTACTTGCCCCCATGGATGTTTTCTGGGAGGAAAAAAATAAGAAAAGAATAGTTTTAAATTTGGTTGTGTTATTTCACAGGATGTTTTTAGGAATGAAAAACCTCATAAGCACAGATTGTTATTCTCTGCTTTAAAGTGCATCTTCATATCTTCCCAATGTTGTTGTAGTGTTCCAAAGTACCATTCATCAGAACAGTAATAAAAAAACAAGTAAATGGCATTTCATGAACAGTTGTTCACTTCTTGATGTTTTTGATGTTGTAGGCAATGTTATGTGGAATCTTAGGGTTGACATCATGGAAGACAACAGTGATGATTTTGGTAAGTATGGATTAAAATTTTGTAAGGAAATTATCAAAATATGATTCTGATTTAATAGTCATTGGTTAAAAGAGAAATCTCTTCTTTCTCCTTGAAAAAAGAAAAAACCTGTATGGTTGAGTCTCTCTTTTTAAATTGTAGAATCATAATTATTGAAAGAGGAGACCATGACTCCTGCATGGCTGGAGTCCTCAGTAAGGGCAAGAATGGACCATGTGTGGAAGAATTGTTAGCGTTGTTTACAGAACATATTTTGTGGTTTTGTATGTATAAGGAAGTGCTGGCTTAGAATAAATAATTTAGCTCTCTGAGGCAGTGCTGCTTAAACTTAAATGGGGGAAATGGCTTTAAAGCTTAGCTGAGTTGTAGTGTTTTTGATAGCAGCTTTGAGTGCAAGCCGAAGTCTTGCCAGCTTACAGTACTATCCAGTGTTACCATTTCAGATACAGTTGACATTGCAATTCTTCACATACCCCCAAAGGCCCCAAAACAGCTTTGTTTTCAGCTCATGTTGAATAATTATATCTAGATTTTATTTTTACATGGTGTGTGCTATAAGCCCTCAGATGTAACAGTTGGGCTGTAATTAGGGGTAGATGGTTAAGCTCCATCATCTAACTTCTCTGCTTCCCACAGCTGAGTCATGAGCAAAATTACAGTGACTGGTGAGTGCCACAGAATTTGTCCATGAGGAGGTGCTGATCCTCTGAGCAGATTTTGGTATGCTCAAGAACATGGTGATGCTGTTTCTTATGTGTTTCTGTATTATCTAAATTTTGGGTTTGATTGTCAGTTTGTGGACTTAGGAAATTTTATGATGCAATTGACATTTATTTCTGCTCCCTTTAAAAGTACTAATTCTTTCTAAAAGAAACCTATTTGCTGTTCTGATTCAGGATTTCAGGATTCAGGATTTTCATCTCTGAAACCTGCTGGAGTACACATATTTGCCTGCAGCTCCTTTGCATGGCATCAGTCTAGCTCCTCCAATAAAAGGCTGGTGTCTTGGCTCACAAAATGTTTCTCTCCATCTTCCTGTCTTTAGGTGGTGGTTTTTCACTGTCTGCATTTGTTTCTTTGTGAAGGTCCAGTCTGTTCTGCGGCTGCCACTTTAATCCAAGGTCTTGGTTGTGGGAAAAACAACCAAATTTTGGTTCTTTCCTATGACAGCAAGGCTCTGGTGCCGCAGATCCTTGGAGAAAGCACAGGGCTGCAACGCTGTAAGAGGAGCTGGGGATGGGCTGTGGTGTTTCAGTGGCTCATATTTTATCCTTGGAAGGGAGAAAGGAAGGAAAACACATTAGTTAGAGCTGTAGTGGACCTTTAGTAGCACCATCTGTGAGAGTAAATCAGTCTTGAAGAGGGATGGCTGTGATAAGACTTGTTAAAAAATAAAATTGAGAGCCATATTTGGGTTTTGCCATCCACACTGTCTTACAGCTGTATTACACTATGGGAAGATACTAGATAAATAATGTATCTGGGACACAGGGTACTGCAAGGCAAAATCAAATTATAATCATATCTTCTGTAGGACATTTTTGCAAGGAAGGCTTGGCCTTCAGCACTGCAGCCACTGAGAAACCTTGGCTCTGAAATCCTGCCTTGGATTTCGGTGTTTGAGGCTTTTCTGTTCTGGATATCAGTTAATCAGTTTTGGAAGTCAGCTTGTAACATGTCCTGAGGCTGATTTTATTTTGAGGCAGTGCCATGTTAACACTGGACTTGATGATTTTGGAGACCTTAATGATTCTATGTTTCTTCCTCTGCAGGCCTGTCCCAGTGTATTTAATGGGGAAAGAGAAACTTCCTACCTCCCCCTCCAAGTTGTTTGGGTATTGACTCTGAACCATTCTGGAGTCAATGTTACCCTCCATGCATAGAATCTGGTTCCTTCCTGTCTGGTCCTAAACTCCTTCCTTTCATACGGCTTTAAATCTTATTTTTAACTGAAGGAACTGATTTTTTTCAGAAAGAACATAAAATCTCCATTGTTAGTTTGTGTGTACTTGAGGGCAACTCACATCTTCAACAGGTCATGCTTACTATAATAGCCTCTGTCCTTACTGATATGCCAGTTTGAACTAGTCAATGCACTTTGAGTTTGTGTTGTATTCCCCGTTGTTGCCTGCAGCTGTACATGCTTTACTGAATACAAAAGCCTTTGGGTAGTGAAGTATCTTTTCCTTTCAGTCGTGTACAAATTAGTTGCAATCCTGCAGAGTGTTCTTTTAGGTGACTCTGGTTGTGTTTGTTTCTGGTTTGTTTGTTTTGTTTTTTTTTTTAACCAACTGAAACAAAGACTTAAAGTTAATCATCTGTCTGGTGGCTGCTTGGTGCTTGGGTTCTGCTGCTAAAGAGAAGACTTAGCTGTGATCAAATGAAAGTGCCAGTGTCCAGCGAGACACCAATTTATTATGCTGAGTAGAGTTTAACTGCTGCAGCTGCAAGCACTTGGGAGCAGTTCAGTATCTGCAAATGCTTGGATCAAGAAATTAACAGAGCACATGCAGACTGTTTGAATGCAGCTCTGGCTTTCAGCTACATCAAGTGCTTTATGCTTCTGTTGTTAGCTAGCATGACAGCTTTTGTGTTCATACATGCCATCAGTTTTCATGTAAAGCTTTGTGGGGTTTGACAGAAAAGTCAAAGTCTTGTGTTCAGCATGTGTCGTTCAATCTGGATTATTCTCATGTTTTACAGTATTGTAACAAGGATTTGAAATTTTTATTAGAAAGTTTTTTTTATAGTTCAAAAGTGTTAGTATTTTTGGTTTATGACAAAAATTTACAACTTTTCCTTTGAAAACAGAAAAGTTTATGAAATTCAAGCATTTATTTATAACCTTGAAAGTTTCTGAAGAATTTATTTGTAGTAAACCTTGTATGTAATTGAAAACTTTTATCAGAAACAAAATACATCCCAGCAGCCTTAAAATAAAGATTTTTTTTTAGGGCTGACTACTGCTATGATATCTGCACTTTGACTGATTTGCTTAAATATAACAAAATTTAATGTTTAGACCAAGATGTTTACTTCTGATGATGTTTTTAAATTTCAGCCCTGCTAGTAACAGTATAAGGCACTGTAAACAGAAGCTGCGTACCATGCCCCTACCCCTGAAAACCAATCTCTCCCTATTCATGTGCTTTATGATAAGCAAAGTCATTGTGCTATGGTGAGAGTTACTGTAGTAGTACCTTTTTTTCTTGATTTTTGAAGTAAAATAGCTCAATGTTAACGTCTTTGCTCATGTTCAGAACTCCAGCATTAGGTCACTAAGTGGTAATTATACAAAGGTTTTACAGTCAGTACAAGAAAATTAAAAAGAAATAATGCTTTTAAGTGTGAGACTATGAAAAGCCATTAGAGGCTTTTAGCCATTTTATGCTGCAAAAGCTTTTCCCTCATATGTATATATAGGGTGTTTTTGTGCTTTATTTGAAATCTGTGATTTTTTTATTAAATGAATTAATTTGACTCTTACTTGTGTGGTTTTTTTTTTGGTGACAGTTTTGTTATGAGTCTCCATGCTCTCACAACTGACAGAACTTTAGTAAAGTCTCAAAATTTTTAATTATTGCTATCATTGCTGTGCATATGTACAATTAATAAATTAAATTGCCTTTTCCTACAGGATGTTTATAAAGTATATATGTAGGCTGTATATGGATATAAGAGTTGGTGATTGTGGAATGAAAGTTTTTCTTTCATTGTAGTGTCTGGGTAGGCATCAGTCCTGTGTGCACATATTAAAGTGAAAGCAATTCCTCTCTGGCATTAGGTATTCCCTTCAATGGCAGCAGCAGCAGGACAACAAGCAGTCTCCCCATGCAGAATGAAAAATAGTGTCAGGGCTTTATTATGCAAATTTATGCTTCCTTGGAATCCTCAAAATGCATGATGACATTTTTAGCTGGAAGAGATAATCCATTCAAGACAATAGCGAATACTGTGTCTAACATTAGAATACACTTTGCTTTCGTATATTTTACTTCATATAAATGTTCCTCACAACTTTCTGCAGCTGTTCACAGTCCTTGTGTATCTAATGCTCAGAAGATGAAGGCTGTGAGCCAAACTAAAGCCTCAATTTGAGTAGTTTCCATTTTTATCTGCAATTAAGACCAGTTACCTCTGTTGTGACTTTTAAAATACAATATTTGCCTTTGTCTGTTTTTTCTAAGTTGAGAAGTACTTCTCTCCTCTGGGTGGGATCTTCTGTCACTGGGATAAAGTGGAATACCTGTTTTTATTTATAGGTGAATAGTGATGGAGAAGAAGTTTAAACTTTCACCTGCGGGAGAATATAACTGATAAAATAACCTAACAGAATACATGTTAGATTGAACAGTGAGGTGGATTGAAAACAAAGTGACTGGGCCCAGAGTTGTGATCACTGGCACAAAGCCAAGCCATCCAGAGGACAGTCAGCAGAGTTGAGCCCAAGGGGTGGAAACTGGGGCCAGTACTACTTAAGTGAGTGGTCTCTACAGTGGGACGGAGTGCACTCTCAGCAAGTTCACAGGTGATGCAAAACTGTGAGGAATGGCTGATATGCTAAAAGTTGCCATTTGGAAGGACCTGGACAGGCTGGAGAAATGGGCTGAGAGAAATCTCCTGAAGTTCAACAAGGGGGAATGCAAAGTCCTGCCTGTGCAGGGAAGTGACCCCAGTACACCCTGGGGAACACCTTGCTGGAAAGCAGCTCTGCAGAGAAAAACCTGGGGATGCTGGTGGACAACAAGCTGTCCATGAGACAGCAAAGTGCTCTTGTGGCAAAGAGAGCTAACTGTGTCCTGGGCTGGATTAGGCAGAGATTTGCCAGCAGGTGAAGGGATATGATCTTCCCATACCTGGAGAGGTGTGAGAGCTGGGGCTGTTCAACCTGGAGAAGAGATGGCTTCTGGGGGGATCTTCTGCATCTGTGTAAATGTGATGTGAGGGAATGAAGAATAGAGAGCTAGACCTTTCTCACTGGTGCTCACTGACAGGACAAGAGGCTATGGGCAGAACTGAAAAAACCAGGCAATTCCACTGAAACAAAAAAGATTACTTTTTTACTATTATGGTGGTCAAAAACTGGTGTAGGTTACCCAGAGAGGTTGTGAAGTGACTGTCTGTTGAGACAGTCAAAACCCACTGGACGTTGTCTTTGGCAGCCTGCTGTAGACCATTGAGTTCCAAGGCCCCTGTCACGAACAGGGACACCATGAACCTACTTGAGCAGGAGATTGCACTAGACAGTCTCAAGAGGTCCCTTCCAGTCTCGGTGATTCAGTGAAAATGCTGAGCAGCGATGGAGCAGAAAGAAAAAGGATTTTTTCTCTTGATATTGAAGTACCATGTATTGTCTTGTCCAATGTCAGATATGTAGTAGTGAATATTATGGTTATGGTTCAGATCATGGTAGTGTTTTAGATTGTATGTTGAGGAATTTTCTTATCTTCTGCTTCTTTTTCAGGATTATCTGAATATTGGATTATGCATCAAAAATAGACTATACATGTAATAAAAACCAGATCAAGATTACACTTATGTGTGGTAGGATTTACTAGAACATAAATGCAGAAATTGTCATCCTTGTTTTGCATATCTGTAATAATGTTCCATCTCTTCCTTGTTGTTCTTTGATTTTTACCAGGTTTCTTTAAAAAAATCTCCATAATTTTTAATTCAAAATTTTGAATTAGGAGTCTTGATTGTAATTTTTGTATAGCTGTACATGGAATTGTTTCTATTGCAGCTTCTGTACCAAAGGAGAAACCGTAAATGTGAATTTGCTTATTTTTTTCTTGAATCTTTCTTTACTTTGGCCACATAATTTCTTTGCTCCATTTCCTCATCATTTGAAAGAAGACAAATATACCTCTTCTTTTTCTTAATAACATGTCATGAGATTTTTACTATAAAGATGTTTTATGTTGAAACAGATTCTATTTCACTTTAAAAAATGGCTAATTCCTAGTTGTCAATGCCCTGTGTTGAATGTACTTCTTTATATGAAATGCCTGTGTCAAACGATTTTCTCAAAGTAGTTTTTATCAAAAGGATAACTGAGATAATCTAGATAAAAGCATAAGAAATGGTATAAATTCATTTGAGTGGTATGCAAGGAGTTAATTTTTAAAAAATCATTAGATTCTGTGTTCGTAGAGAAAAACAAATGTCACTCAGAATGCTTACTAGAACTAAAATCCTCTTATCTGTGTTTTCATGATTAGTAGAAAACTAGGGGAAAATACTCTTCCTCTTAATATTTATTTTGTTCTTAGTATGTCAAACACAAAATAGTCCCAGTCCTCTTCAGAGGAATACTAATAGCTACTTCAGTTATTGGGGGTTTTGAGGTTAAAACCTGCCTTATGGGATAATGTCAAACTTCTGTAAAGCCTACTAGTAATGAGATATTATAATTTAAGGAATGAGCTTTTACAGTAATGCTCTTTGGCTCTGATCCACTCATGGGTGATTATATTTCCCTGAACCTCAGAAAATGGGAACATATTTGTGCATCGACTCTGATTTATTTTTTTTTTCAGATTCCAGGTAGCTAGCCATGTTATATCACTTAAATTAACTGGGAAAGCCATTGTGTTCTTCGTGCATGTTTAGGAAGTCCTTGTTGCTGGATCTGCTCTAAAGCTGCCTGGAGAAGAACTGAACCTATGTCCCTCATGATTTCCTTCTTTTCCTCTTTTTTTTTGTCATGTCCTGCTTTTTGAATTTGGACCATTTTGTTACAAAGAAATCTGAATGATCAGGTTGTTATTAACAAGGATTCTTTAGGAAAATAAGGATCTGAAACTTGCTTTGTAAGGTTGAATGCTTAAAGGAGGAACCTAATTTTTATTTTGTCTCTAAAGTAGTAGTCTTACCCATAGTACTTTCTCCCAAAGTACAGAAAAATCTTGCTGTATGAACTGGGACATGAAAAGTTCTTATATGTGTTCAAAATCCATATCCCAAGTCACGTAAGTGCAGATTGTAAGGGCATAGGTGAAAGCGAGACATCATTTTATCCGCTGCTCTATTGTTTTATCAGCTACTCTATTACGCTTACCATTGCTCATTTTTCAGATGGTCTATAAATCTGAAGGTATTATCTGAATTATGAATGTTCTGGTTTTAGTATCCAGGAGGAAATAAAATCATATTACTAATCTCTTAAGTGTCTCCGTCCTCACTATACTGGGGCAAATATTTTTCAATTATTTTTGCTGCAAAATAATTCTGGAAATTCAGTGCAGAGTGAATATTGCCTTAATGTGTTTCCTCCTCTTCAGGTTTCTTTACTGGTCTGAATGTGTTGAGAGCTTAACATGGTGGAAGAGTATGACCACACAGTGGAAGTGAGAGGGCTTGCAAATCATACTTTGCACTCCAGAAAAAACTGTAGTTGCCTATGCTGTTACTGCTGACATTTTCAATAGTAGCATGTATTTTACTTCTGCATAACTAGTGGAGAATAAGGAGAGAGAGAAAAGACAAAGGTGTTGGGAATAGACACCTTGGGGCACTGAAGTCACGGGAAGTTTCGAAAAAGAAGCAGTGTTTTTCCCAGCTTCAGTTTGTGAGTGGGATTTGCACTGTCATAGGTTCCTTGAGTTGGGTTCCTGTTCCCACTGCAGTTAACTTTGTTTTGCTGTTCCAGAATAAACTGCTTATTCTGCTGTCTATCACCTGTGTTCTGCTGAGCTTGGCTGGACTTGTATTAGGATGTCAAGACATTGAGGTTTTGTCCAGAGTACCCAGATGCAACTTGGTGAGCACACATACTGATTTACATCTATTTCTTCTCATTAGGGTACATTAGCTTGTTGTGCTGAAATCACAAAATGTGCTAATGTAGAGCTGCAAGTAATTTAAGAAGATTCAAGCATAAAGGATTTTTTTTAGTAATGTGACAAATATAAAGCATAGAAAACAGCCTGAGTGGGTAATGGTGAGCTACCTACAAAAATCTTAGCCATTATAATCTGTGGGTGGGATTATTTTTCCTGTTTTGCCTCACCTAGTGAGGACCATTTGTGTTGATACCTTACAGCAGGAACTGTGAGGAAAAAAATAATATAAACCAAATTATACTAGCTATTCAGAACACTTCTATGTGATGAAGAAGCAATCTGCAAGACAGGGCAGAATGCAAAAGATTTTTCTGAAATTGCTGTCTTAAGAAGTACAAGAATAACTATTTATGAATGAAAAACTGTGAAATAATTGAAATTGAAGGATACAATGTGGGATCACTTGGTAATGAAGATGATCGTATGTAAAAGCTTGAAGAACTTTAAGAATTAATCGAAAGATCTTTAAATATCTATTTCCATTCCCTTATTGCTTCAAGAAGCCTATTGTTGATTTCTTGACATGCCAATGTATTTCAGTGAGAGTCCAAGACCAGAAGCAGTTCGTAATCTAGATTCACCCACTATCACTGTACTAAAGCAGCACTGAGAATTGATAATGTTATACCAGATGAGATGATTTAATGTTTCAGGAATTTCTGAGCCATCTGTGGCTAGAAGCATAGAGTACAGCCAAAAGGCATTCTTGCAGTCATTAATTACTCTGTAGAGTGGCTTCTATAGGTGGAAGAGTGTTGACATGACTATCAAGTTTCACAGCTAAAAACCCAGTTATCTCTAGGTATGAAAACATCAAGTTTCTACTTTGAAAACTAAGATGACAATATTAATTTGAAAGTTACAAACAACAACTAGTGTATGGATGTGACTATTAATGATTTGACCAGGTTGCAGTTATAGTTGTGTGTTTCATTCCATCCTTAGAAATGCAAGATACACTCATGAATCAAAGAAAATGTTGTTTTTCAGATAAGAAGTACTTATAATGCATGAATCATTGGCATACCAAACTGTTCAAGTTCAATTCTATAATCTTGTGTTTCCAGTCTTCTTTGTGGTCACAGGTTTAGTTTAAAATATAGATTCTATATTATGCAGGTAAAACTGTTGCACAAAGCAGTTAAAATTAAAAACTGGAGTTTTGTTTCTTTAAGATGGATAAGGAAAACAAGACCTGTTTCAGCTGTGAAGAAATTAATCTCACTAAATGCACAGAAGTAGAGACTGTACTGAAGGCATACTGTGTGAAGTCATGCAGTTCTGCTCACCTTCATCTCAAGGTACCTTGCGCACACTGGTCCATATGACTGCTTTTATAATGTCTGTGCTTGTGCAGTAGTGCAGTGCTGAAGTAGCTGCTGCGTTTACTGTGAAAAATTCTGTTATTTTTCTAGTCTTCCACACCAGTCAGAAGCTCTTCATGGTTCTGTTGGCTTTTTTGTTATCTCTGGGTTTTGATCAGTGCACTGCTGATCCAATAAGCGGTTTTATGCAACCAAGTGTTTTATTCAGCCAAAACTACAATGGAATCCAGACAAGACTGTATGGGCAAATATGAATGTAAATTTTAGCTAATGATTTGATACCCTAACCAGTCTTTCTAACTTCTCAACCTTTCTTGGCTTACAAACTGCTGAAATAAAACTCCTGATCAGCATAATCTTCAAATACAAAAAGAGCTTTAACATTTCTTTAATGGTGATTGTCTTGAATCTGGATTTCCCCCAGAAGTTAAGAGAAAGGTTATAATTCTTTGATGAATCAATGGACTATAAATCACATTTGAACTGTATTGAATCCTTCTGAATCTCTGTCAGGACAATCAATAGGACAAAGCAACTTTTTGCACATTACTCCAGTCTTGGAGACTTCATCACATATGTTTCTTAGAAGTAATTGCTATAGTCAACCCTATGTCTTCTGTGTTTATTTTTTTAATTTAGTTTATTATTATTATTATTATTATTATTATTATTATTATTATTATTATTATTATTATTATTATTATTATTATTTTAACATCTACAAATACCTTGATGTAATTTCTTTAATTTCACACATCTTCATGTTCTTCAGAAAGTTCTCTTAGGTCTTTGTGCCCTGAATGCTCTCACCACTACAGTTTGCTTGACAGCAGTTGCCCTGCATTTCTGGCAGATATTTGAATCAAGAAGATCCTGCCTAGTAAGTGAGCACCAGGCTGTAAACAGCGGTGCTAAAAGTATTACTAGGTTACCCAATTCAGCAGTTTCTGTAGCTCAGACGGGTTTTAACAGAAGTTTTGTTTGACTAGGGTGAACTTCAGACTGAAGACCAAGATGACAGTTTGGATCCTGATGGTTTTGTCCCACTGGTGCCACCTCCCTCCTATTTTGCAGCTTGTAATTCTGGTCCTCCCCAAACAAGTCACAGGTAAAATGGTACACTCTCTTCCTGTTTTTTATTGTCTTTGAACACACTGCCTACTCTTTTGTTTAAGACTTTTTTCTCTGTTATTGACTGAAAAAGTTTGTGACTTTAGGGGAAATAAAAAAGAAGAAAAAAACTTGTTGATTTTGGAGACAGCATAAATACAGTGGCTAAGGGGTAAAATGTTGTGGGTTTTACTTTAGATTCTGTAGGAACTGTTTCTGGGTAAGAGAAATCCTACAGTTTGACACAGCTGAAAACTTACATGATACTGTCAAGAGCAGGTCGGGGCAGTGAGGGGAAGCCAGACACAGGCACTTGGCAAGAGTTGTGTGAGAGACCCTGAATTGTGTCATCTCAGGGACCTTTCTGCCAGAGTGATTCCCCTTCTCCTGCTGGTAGTTAGGGCTGACTGAAGGGTATGTTTTGATTGCACTGCCAGGCCAGCTAATCACTATTCTGCAGGTGGTTATGTGCTCTTCAAAGTAATTTGCAGCTTGGCTTTTTTTATTAATTTATGACTCAGGTGGGGCTGCCTTATTCTGTTCTGAACATACAATATGATATATAAAATATGATGCTCAAGCAGACTGTCGCTCTACTCTTGCCTGAAGTCCCAACTTTTTGCAGTGTGCAGGACTGTTTAATTTATTTCACTGTTTCATCAGGAATAGTGTGCATGACTTTCAAGACTATGTGGTCCTGGCAGAGGTAACACTGATCCTAGGATTTCCTAGAAAATGGTATCATGGCACAGCAGAAGGTTTTAGAAAGAACGAATCCTCTGAAACACCAAAGAGCAAACATTACTAAAAACCTCCTATATAAGTCTTGTTTCAAGCTGCTTATGAGAACAGAATGTTATGTGATTTCATTGGAAGAATAAATATTTGTTGAAACATGCTTTTTAGAGTTCCCCTGCTTTAAAATGGAGCTGTCATTCTTCATCTGGCATATCATTCTACCATTCTACATGGTTATCTCCTTCCCAGCAGCAGTCTCTTTCTTTTTTTTCTTTTTTTTTTAATTTTTTTTTTTAGCACAATAGGTGCCAATGAACAATACTTGAGGCTTGTGTGGTCTAATTTGAGTAGCTACTTTGCCTATGACTGTGTTAAAACTTGTTGATAAGAACATTTAAGTGGTGGTGACATCTTTCTGAAGTCAGGCTACTTGTTTCAGGGTGTTCAGGGTAGTTATGCAGCAGTGCAGAGTTTAAAGCAACAGACAGGCCTAATTTCTGTCCTTGGGTGTGTTTGGAATGGATGGCCATTCTCTTCCACTCTTTAAATTGCAAAGGCAGAGGCTCTGCTATCAAAGCCAATTGGTTTGCTCACTTGATTGTGGGAGAACTTTTACACTTATTCAATGGTAGACAAAAAAAATTCGCATTACAAATGTCTGGTCAACTCCTATCTCTGATCTAATCATTTCACAAATAAAAAAATAGCAATTGCTTTATTTTTCAGCGTTGGCACCACAGAAACAGTTACAGCTGAGTTTCCAGATGAACAACAAAGTTGACCAGGAGTTGGATTTTTATGATCCTTATGGGTCCCTTCCAACTCAGGATATTCTGTGATTCTATGAAAATGTTATAAGACGTGAATTTAAGGGAAGAGGTGATCCATGTGGGCTAACAAGATAGTCGCCTAGAGCCTAGAAATCTACCTCAGTCCAATTTAAAGTATCGTTTGGGTACATCCTAGAAAGGATACTTATAAATAAGGGACTCAAGGGAATGTTTCCCTATTTGCATGTTCTGTAGTAAGTTTTAACATAATATAATTGTTGGACAGAACATTAATTTTCAAGGTGGGACTGAGCTGAGTAGATCAGATCAGGTATGGTTAAAAACAAAACTAAGATGCAAAATGTATATAATTTTGTGGCTTACATTGAATTTAAGTTCAGCATGAACATACTGGAAAAAAGTGAGCTAATGCCAAGGGAGCATCAGTTTCCATTGTACTTCAAAATTATTCTGAAGCTTTACAGAGCAGATGAAATAGACTGAAATTAAAAATTGTTTAACATGTTGTATTTTCCCCATTTTTAATATTAAAAATCAGTGACCAGCAATCAAAATAGCTACTTTCTTTTCCTCAGATTTCTCCATGCGTTACCTCCATTGCCCTGACAGGAGTCTTTCATGAAAGGACTCTCAGGTTCTCATTTTGGAAGTTTTATTCTTTTCCTTTCTGTGCAAGCAGTCTTTCGAGGGTGTTTTCATCATTCCTCTCAGCTTGCAAGAAAATAATTTTCACAGTCATCTTTGTTCCCTTCAACCAGTGTCCAGAGAATCCCTAAATTCTGGGACAAAGGACTTGCTTTTGTGTCTTGCATTGCTTTGTAGAAAGATGCATCCGCTTCTGATGCCTGTAGGCCTGATCTGGGTCCAGAGAGCAAAACATTGATTTCCATGTGTTGCTTGAGGTTACTGCTCAGTACTGTATCAACATGTCAAAATGTGAAAAATAAGCAGAGAAGAATTGAGATGTTTTGGGCTACAGACTTCTCTGAAGATTGTGTGGGAAAGGTCTCCTTGGTGACTCTGCTAACAACCACCACACTTTTTCAGTGCTAATGGGGTAATGTAAATATGTGTTATCAAAATTGGCATTTGCCAAAAAAAAAAGCTTTCTCCAGGCACTGTTCTGCTTTCTTCCTCTCAGAGATGCCTCCTAAGAGAAAGATCATGCAGCAAAAGGTCTTTGGGATTTCTGCTGTGTTTAAACTTTCAGAGAGCTCTTTGAAAACCGAAGAGTAAGGTTAGCTATGAGGTACATTTGCCTCATACAAGCCTGTTGTGAATTGATTAACTGTCATATTCTTAATCAAGCATTATCAAAAAAACAGCCTTTAGTTTGAATTTGGCTTTTTATGTGCAGCTGGACATAAAACACAAGATCAGAAGTGTCTAAGTTTTAACAAGGTTATAACTTTGAAATTAGGAGGCTTCAAGCGCAAAGTGTGGAAAAGGAAACAAAAAAAACCCATTTATTTTATTAACAAACTCGAATAAACAACAAATGGTGCAACCAAAACTTTCAAAAGAAACAAAACAAAGTCCCAATTCCCCAGGTTGGGGGAGAAACCCGCGGCAACCAGGGGGCCGAGGGCAAATTGTCCTCAGCAGCTCAGACAAGTGAGCGACCAGCAGTGGGTCCCCCTTCTCACAGGCACAGTCTCAGGTCAGGCAGCTCTGATAACTCAGTCTCACGCCCCGAAGGGCAGACTACCTCGCTACGAGATGGGTCGGTCTCTCTCTCAGTTGCTCTCCACGCCGTATCTGTCAGGGAAAAAAACCCCAAAACCTTCCTCTCAGGAAAAAAAAAAAAAAGAGGAGGCAGCCGAAAAAAACCGAAGGCAGCTCCCCCTCTGTCCATCGGTGGAAAAAAACAAATCCTCCCGACAAAGGGTTTCCAAGGCGTGGCCCTGGCCCGCCCTTTAGAGGGAACCTCCCCCCGCCGCTCCTGGCTCCCGCGCTGCCAGCGTGTGCCGCTCCGCTCCGTCTCCCCCTCCGGATTCCCCCCATCCCGGAAGAAACAGATGGGGAGGGGGGTAGGAGGGGGGCAACACTGGGGAAGAAATTCCAACATCTCTTTCCAAACCTACGACAAGAAGTATCTTGAATTTCTGTTATAATTAAGAATTCAGTAGTTCACACAACTCAGAGCTAGGCTGTCACATTTTGAGTGGACAACCTGTATTTGAATGTTTTGAAACAAAACTGAATCTCTGGAGTAAAACCGAAATGTGTTCCTAGGTGCAGTACAAAGATGTTTGAAGCTCTGGGGAACACACTAGAGAGGCACCTCCTAAGGAGCAACTTCCTGCCATCCTCTGAGAAAATGTCTCGCAGCTCTTGGCGAGTCCATTAGCTGTGGCTGAGATCCCAAAATCAGAGCTGGTACAGGAAAGCCAATGGAGTTTGATAGCAGATGACATTTTTATGCAGCTGGAAAGCCATACTGACAGATTTGCTCTGTGCTGTTTGTTGCAGGACACCTGGGCTTTCGTTGCCCCATGCTTATGCAATGCGAATCAATGGTGCTGAAGTGTTCTTCCGTCTGGAACCACCTCCTCCTTATGAAGATGTGCAGAGCTCGAACACCTCTGAGCAGGTATGGGCCACAGGAGCTTGAAGTGTGACTTATTCCTTCTGCGGTAAGGGTAGGGTTGCCCTGAGGGGTGGTAAATATGAGCCAGGAGGACACATTTGATCACAGATGTGGCTTACTGTAAATTTCACCAAAGATTTTAATTAATCACTTACCTCTAGAGTTGAGAAGTTTTCCCTGGTTGGAAAGCTCTGCCCAGGGATGGGAGAAGGAGCAAAAAGCCCCATGGAGCACACATGTTGATGGTTATTCTAGACCTCCTCGATTTATTTCCCTCATGGACCTGCACTAGTGGCATGAGGGACTAGATCAGGGTTTTGCTGTTTTGCCATGACTGGTGATCTCTTTTCACTGGTGTTTTCAGAACACAGGTGCTTTTTCCAAGAAATACTCAATAGGACAAAATTGGCTGATGAGGATGGTGAGCATTAATATTAGACATTCACTAGCCTTGATTTTGCAATGGAATTAAATACGTATCACATAGTCACTGTGTAGTTACGCAAAAGTGTTCTCTTTCTAAGATGGATGTTGCAGTTCTTAGAAAATGCCAGAGAAAGGTGATGACTTGTAAATTTTCAATTTTTGTATTTTATTCCAGGGAGATGCACTACAAATAAATGTAATGAACTCCGTTGATTTGGTGGAAGTGAGTGAAGGGCAGGACTCTCAAGGTAAAGAGTACATTTTAAAATTTATTCTAGAGCTGTTCTACCCAACACAGATAACTTAATGTAGCAGCAACACTATTAGTTCTTTGAAAGACACCGTACTGTAAACCAAAGATACAGAATCATTATTGTTTTGGGCAGTGGGAACAAGGATTAACATTTAAAATGCATAAAAAGTTGTTTGCAGTTAAGATATGAAAAGAAAGATGCATTTCCCTTTTAGTAACCTACAAGTTAGTTGTTGACACTACATCCACATGTTGCAACCAATGATGTCTAGCTCCAGTACTTCCTTTTGTTTAGTATATATGATGGGGCCTGTTAATGTTTTGTTGCTGATGACAATAGGAAAAGGATAGAATAATGCTGTACTGTGTGGATCTAAATTAGGAACTACTCTATTATAGAGCCTGAACTGGAAGAATTACTAAATTGTTTCTGCATACTGGTACAGAACATATTTAGATTGCTCTTACAGACCACATCAAGCTTTGCTCAGCACTGTTTAGAAAACCATGCCAACGGTTCCAATTAATTTTCAGCCTAATCTTTGTGGTGGTGTATGCTTGTGGTTAAATATTATTGGCTTCCAGGTAAGTTAAAGACAGCTTTTTCAGTATAGCCTCTGAAAATCTGTTCCAATTTTCATTTGACCTTGCCACTATGGCAAGATTGTCATTTGTGCAACAGATGGCTTTTTGCCTGTCTGCACAATATTCACACCCCAAAAGAGTAAAGACACTGGGGCAGGGGAGAAGCCCCAGATCTTTCATGTGACTGTGGCCTGTCTTCTGCCAACCTACTTCTCAAACTGTAAAAAAACTTTGATTTGAAGTGCATCAGTTGAAATTGTTCCTATTAAGTGGTGTCAGGGGAAAAAAAAGAGGTAGAAAAAGAAAGTCATACTTTAACCAAATGTCAACTTTGTCAAAATTCCCTTAAACTGACAGTCTACCTGAAACCTCTGAAAACAAACACTTGGATGCTTCTGGTGTCTTGTCAGCTGTGATAACCAGAAAGAAATCCAGAAGAGGTGTAGCAAAAAGTTTCATTCTCAAGGCCTGCTTACTGATAAGACTCCTGTTACTTTTTTGGAGCTCTTTGAGCACAAACAAAAATGGGATAACAAACACAAGGCTACATGGTGGCTTCTTAAAGTTATGAGAAGGGGAAACAGGAAAAGAATACTATAGAAAATCCAACTACTGTGAAGGACAGCCAAGAAAGTTTGTTTTGTTTTTAAAAAGGCTATGATGAGGCAGTGTTAGAAGAATTTGTATTTGAAAACTTCCATTGCAAGAAGCAAAGGTAGGTCTCTACCCGAGAACATATGACAAAGTGTACCCTCCACTTCATCATTTTAACTGGTTTGTCCAATATTTTTGTTTAATAAAGACGTCTGTAGAGGGACATTTAAATATCAGCCTGGCTGTTAAATTCAGATAAAAAAGAAAGTGAACATCTTAACAAAGAAAATTAACACTGCTTCTTCTAGATGCCAAGGCTTCCCAGGGGCAATGAATTCAAGAAAAAGAAATAGCTGTGCAGTATCTCTTCCTTTATTTATATTTAGGGAGGTGTAGCACATCTGGCTGGCTGGAGTTAGTTTTCTTCATAGCAAACCATGATGCTGTTTTGGATTTGTGACCAAAACAGTGTTCATAACACACAAATGTTTTAGCTCCTGTTTAGTAGTTCTTAGGCAGCATTGAGGCTTGCTCCATCTTACTCTGCTGTCCTCCCTGCAGCATGTAAGCTGGGGAGGGGACACAGCTGGGACTTATGACTCTGACCAAAGGCATGTCTCATGTCATACATCAACAACATCAACAACAAAGACCTGGGGGGAGTTTTCTGGGGTTGCCATTTTTCAGGAACTGGACAGGCAACAGTTATCTGTTGATGAGAAATTGCTTTTTCATCACTTGTTTTTCTTTGAGTTTGTTGGTTTTTTTATTTCCCCCCCCTCTCACCTCGTCTCATCTGTCCTTATCTCAGCCCAGAAGATCTGCCACTTCTGCCCTTCCAGTTCTTCTCCCCATTTCGCTGGGGGAGAGTGAGTGAGTGACTGAGTGACTGACTGACTGACTGTGGGGGACTGAGCCACCTGCTGGGGTTAAACCACAACAGGAGTGAAATATAAAATGGGGGCATATGTTGGAATTGTGGCAGAGTAAATCTATGGGCTGTCTCAGCTGATGCACTCTAACAGTCTATAAATAAAACCTGAACTTCTAGTTTATGTTGGCAGTCTGTCGTGCAGGGCATTTGTGTATGATGCCATGATTCCCTTGGCTTCATTAGGGCCGATCAACTAATTTTACTCCCGATGGAAGTTGAAGCTATGCACTGCTCTCTGCCAGCAGAACTAGGGGAATCCTCACTGCCGGCTGCAGGAGGAGCTCTAAGCTTCTCTATGCCAGCTAAAATGGTTTTACTAACTTCAAAAGCACTCCTGTCAAGCAGAATGGGACTTTCCCTGCTGACTGTAGTAGGAAGGCATGCAACCTTCCACGTGGGAGGAGGTGCTTGGTAGCTGCTCTGTATCTTCACATACTAGGTATATGCATTTCCAGTACACATTGCCTTAAGCCAATTATCACTCTGATGTCTGAAACATTAATATTATGGAGAATTATCATAAAATCATAAAGTTGGTTCATCGATCTGTCATAATCCCCGTTCCCTTCACCACTAGAGGGGAGGAGATAGAGTCTGGGAAAGAAGGAGGGGTGGGTAGAAGGTGTTTTTAAGCTTTGTTTTACTTCTCATTATCCTGCTTTTACTTTGATTGGTAACAAATACGACTCCCCCAGGGTAAGTCTGTTTTCCCTGTGATGGTAATTGATGAGTGATCTCTCCCTGTCCATATTTCAAGTCATGAGCCTTTCATTATATTTTTTCTCCCCCGTGCAGTTGTGGAGGGGAGGGATAGAGTGGCTTTGGTGGGTACCTGGCATCCAGCCAGGATCAACCCACCACACTTTTTTTAACTCTTGCATGAGCAAGAATATTGTTTTCTGTAATATGCCAGGTGCCATCAGATAGAGGTACAGAACCAGACTTAGTGAGAAACAGACATTGCTTCATCCTGTCCTGTGCACTAAATGCCAGTTATGGGAGTTGCAGCATATAATTTCACCCTAAGGAAAAGGAGGATTGTTGATTAGTTGGGAGGATGAAACATATCACAAGAATTCAGGAAAATCTTTATTTTAATAAAGAAGCTCATGAAACAAGATTTTTAATTCCTTTATGGGGACTGGTTTTTTACAAGCTACCTCACTGCAAAAGGTGACTGACCTCTCTAGCCATACACTGTTATAACGTGGTACAACTGCTTATCTGCAGGATGATTTTGGGCTCTGTGAGATTCAGCTTTCTCTCCAAGAAAACTGTAGCTCCCTTCTCTGTGCTTAGGTAGTTTAAGGTGATTTTTGTGCTAGGCAACACTGTACTCTTCTGTTGCTCCAGTTGCACAAGACTGAACAGTTTTCTGCAAATGTTTAAAGAGGCTTTAGACCACTGATACTGTTGAGTAACTGTGGGTCTGTGCACACATACATGCACTTCTAGGCTTTTGTGTCCATGGGGGGAAAAATCAGCAACAATCTCTATTAATGGTTTCTAAAGACTTGCTTTATTCTGACTACTTTTCCTTTACTGTTCCTGATTACTCATACTCAGCTGAAGTAATCTGCGAGTCTTCCAGCAGAGCAAGCCTTTCTCCTTCAAATGCGAGCTGCAGGCCTGAAAGAGTGAACAGGAGAACCCTCAGGTCCTTGCAGAAACAATCTAAAAGTGACTCTGTGCTTCTGCACTGCCACTCGCCCCAAGATGACTTGATTTTCTTTATCTGTGGTTATGTAATGGTTCCTTAAAAGAACATTTTTTAGAAGGTCGGTACTTTGAACCTCATACCTGCAGAAATCAGCTAGTGTCTCTGAACAGAGTACCTTACCTTACAGCAGTGTGTGTGTGCTTTGCTAAACCTCCACCCAATCCCTTAGCCTTGCTGCTCTTTCAGCTTTCACACCTAGAAACCGGGTTTGTAGCAGGCATTGCTAGTCTGGGTAGGAAGGAGAGATGGTGGAAGATGGGAGGGGGGCACACAGGATTTCCCAGTGCACTAACATCTAAAATCTCGCAAGGGCAGTTGTCAATATGAGCAATTTAAAGCACAATCAGCTTGCACTTTTGGTGCTAGCCTATAAATTTACTCCCCTTTTCTTGATCCTTATAGCATCAAAAACCCAAAAAAACCCAGAAGTCAACACAAGCCATGGTGGAGAGCAGATGAAGCTACTTTGATGTCAGTGATCCAATTCAGTTGCTGTGGGGAAACTGCTAGTGTGACTACAGAATCCTTGATTCTGCTGACAGTCCTAAAAAATGCACTAGTCAAGAGTCTTGCAATTTTTACTAGAGGATATTGGAATCTCCATAGTAGCTGCTGATACATATTAGCACTCAAAATGTAAATGCAGATGGGACGTTTTAGCAAGAGCCATTTATTTTGTATATTGGGAGCATGTCTATCTGGATTACACTTGCTGTTTTGAGGAATGTTTTCATGCCTCTGCTGTCTCATGTGTTTTCCCTTTTCCTCCTATCAACTTCATTCGCAGCACCCCATAGAATCTGCTGCTGAACAAATAGTTAAATGACACAGAGCCTGTTCACAGCTGTGAGAGCAGAGCGTTTCTGCTGTAGAGAGACTCCATGTCAGAAGCATTTGGAAGCTTTGGACCCAGACCTGAAAGTTAGTCATGAGTGCTGCAGAAAGGGAACTCACTGCAATAGAACAATGGATATTGCTTCAAGTTAGTGCCTTCTTGCTAGGAATTTTTGCATCTCCTTCTGGCATTGTGTTTGGTATAAAGCCAATGGTAAAGTCCTTCTTGAACAACCTGTAGGTACTCTTATTTATATTTTTTTTTAATAGGGTCAAAATCTGATTATTGTTGTTCACAAAAAAGGCAGTGGATTTTTATTTGGACTGAAGGCAGTCAAATTGATTCCTTCTTGCCCCTGTTTTAGTCCTTGTAATTTTGAATGTTTGAGTGTGTTTTCTTCCCATTGAATTTCCACTTTGTAGTATTACTAGCTACCAGCTTGACAAGCAGTTATTTTCAGATATTTTGTAACTAGTCCTTTTCACTGGTAATAACTAAAAGTTACAAAGAGCTGAAGAGAGATCATAAAAGGCTTCTAGCTTTGCTTAACCTGTTTTGTATAACTGTATGTTAACATTAACACTCAAGGAGCATTTCAGGTCTCTTCAGATCAGAAACAAAAGAGAAAAGAACCAATGTACACAAAAGGGCAAATAGCTTTCTCAAGGGCCCTTGATGTGATAGGCACTCAACCATAGCTATGGAGGATTCTATTTTACAGGCATTTTGTCTAGTGTAAATTCAATAGAACAAGTCTTTTATGTGGTTAAAATGTGCACTGCATCCTCACTGCTGAATCAGGAGTGAAATCACAGGAGTGAAATCACCATGAACCACGTGGAGTGTTTTCTTTGCTTCATCTTTGTCTTCAGGGACAGTGCTCAAATGTGAAACTGCAACACACAGCAATGTAAAACAACTCCATGCTGTCATCTAGCAGAAGAGTTTAAGAGCAGGAGATTTAAGAGAAAGACCCCAATATTTGATAGACTATAAGTCTTACACAGACATTAAATAGCTTGTGGCATGGATCATAGAACAGTCCTCATGCAGCATGAGCCCTGACATACATGAGTTGGTGGAAAATACCAAGTGTGTTTTAAAATCAGATGCGAAACATATGGCAGAAGCTATCACCATTGCCACTTTGCTTGAGCAGGGTTTTATTACTTGTATTTATCAGGTGATGTGGAAACCCGCAGCCTTCCTTTGGAAGGATATGCTTATGTTCACCACTCTGCATGTCAAAGTTTTTGCACTAAATTAACTTCCTTCAGTACTTTAGTTTCATGTAGGGACTATGCAAAAGGCTGCACAGCTGCAAGGTCTCTATCACCCACACAGAGAGGAAGGTTATCAGAAGACTGAACATCTGTGTATTAAAAAACTGAGCAAGTCAGTCTTCTGTGGTGGAATCATGAACTGTGAATAACGTGACAGTGTTTTATGCTGGGCGTGCAAGGGGAGAGGGAGGAGATGTTATAAATAAGCATTTGCTATTACAAACAGGAAGGAATGGAGGCTGACGAGGAAATTTTTATGTAAATCCACTAGAAGCAACTTCTTTGTGATTGGCTCCCAAGATAAAAATAAGATCTTGTGCTAAAGAAAGAAAAGCAGAAAATAGAAAACATGTGCTTACATTATTGGAATGAATATTCAGAAGTTTCAGACATTTCAGACTTCATCAAATGTATGTTTGGGTAGCTTATAGACCATTTGGATAGATGAATTGATTCATGCATGGTACTGGTAATTTGCTGACTAGTTTTGATTTTGGTTCTCATGCAAAACACATCAGTGTCACTTAGGCTCTGCAGAAAAAGTGAGATTTCTGACTGCAGCCTTCAGGCAACAAAAGCCTCAACAAATTTGACAGAAACAGCTAGGGAAAAAAAATTCCTTATGAGAACTTAATTTATCACACTGACCTGAAGGT
This sequence comes from Manacus vitellinus, assembly GCF_001715985.3. Classification (NCBI taxonomy): domain Eukaryota; kingdom Metazoa; phylum Chordata; class Aves; order Passeriformes; family Pipridae; genus Manacus; species Manacus vitellinus. The sequence continues at coordinate 3,082,126 of NW_021940917.1, read as the reverse complement.
TATTACAGTTCAATGGCTTCTGCAGGAAGCCACATTCAGATTCCTTTTAACCAATATAGGATATGCCATAGGTTGGGGTGAGGTAATTCCTGTGCACCTTTAAGGGGGAAAACAGAAACCAAATCAACCAACCAAAAACCCCACTAACAACAACATGAAAAATTACCCCACTACTTTTCCAAATTGGGATTGCTTTTGCCATGCCTCCTTGGCAAGTACCTGGGATTTTACAGCTTTTTAAATTATTCTTTAAACAGACAGCACTACAACTAACTTCTTCCTAATTGGGTAAGAAACTATTATAATGGAACAAGAACCTGAAATCAAAACTGATTTACCTTTTTTTTCCTTTTAAAGGTGATGGCACCTGCCTAGGAGGCCATGTCATTGAGAGTCCATGTGTTACCTTTCAGCTGGCGTCCTGGAGAGGACCTGACTACTTTTACCACAGATGAAGATCAGCTAGCAGAGAGAAGGATTTAAGGAGCAGAACATGAATGGCCTCACAGTCTTATTAGTGTTGTCTGGGAAAATGTACTTAAAGTACTGTTTAAAACTGGTTTCTGGTTATTCCTGAGCAGAGCACTTCTGTCAGACATATACACACTGCACAGGAAAATCATGTCTGACAAGAAGTGGAAAAGTGTGTCAATAATCTTACTTTTTTAATACTCTGATACACAGACAAGGCGTATTAAGCAGATCGCAAGCTGACCTTTACTAGGCTCTCAGTTGCATAGTGTGATACGTTGCTGTCCTGTTGCATCTCTTTGAAGTTTGGTAACATGCAGTTTTGGGGTATACATCATTCTTGTGGAAGGAGTTGTCAAAAGCAGTATCAAAGAACTTTGCTTATTATCAGAACTTTTGTTTGTATTAAAAACTCCAGTCACAAAAGTAGACTTCAAGATACTACGTAAGTTAGTAAAAAAAATTGTGTTCAGAATTTTAAAATTATTCTTTATAAAAGATGGTGTTGGTTTGCAAACTGAAAATATAAAGAAGTGCTCTTTTGGCTCAGTGAACTTCTCACTTAATGGCAGAATATTATTCTTGTCTTACTGACACAACAAAAACCAAAACCAAACCTCCAAAGCCACAGGTGTTTTTCAACATGAGGTGCTGGCTTGTTACCATCCCAGTAAGAAAGGCGCTCTCTGTATAGTCTCATTTCAGATGCTGTTTATTAGAGCAGATACTATGAAGAAAGAAGGTAGTATAGATAATTTCATATCCCTTCAGATGCTGGGAATCCCAAATTGTGCAGCATTAAACAGGGAGCAACAAGTTGTAAAGATCCCATCCATTTTACCCCATATTGATCATTTGAGGTATTTCAAGGTTTTTCTAGAAGAAAACAATTCCATTCATCATTTCTACTGTCAAACTGAAGGACGTTCATATAATCGTTAAATAAAAAGGATGTTCACATGGGACTTTACTGCTGCACTTGTAGACAAAGGTATGGACACATATACTACTGAGTTATTTGCCATTTTGAGTACCACTGGAGCTGCTTTCAGGCTCCTTTCTTACAATCAACCAGCTAAATTTATCCTGTGGCAAAGGAATATCCCTGAAGGTCCAGCTGTAGAAGCCGCACAGAGCAGCACAGCACAGGCCTAGCCCTACTCAGGTTAACGGACACATGGATCACCGACTCTTCCATGTACTGTGTTCTTCAGGTCAGGATTGCTGCCATATGCTTCTGAACTGAACATTTATTTAAATTGCAGTCCCAGCCCTGTTCTCAAACACTGTCAGTCCTTACAGTGCACCAGCATCACCTCTTCAGCCTGCAAGGGTGCTGGAACTGTGGTAGGGCCCGCTTGTGCGCTGTGTGGATCAGTAAAACACTGAAGGGGAGAGCAAGAAAAATGTCCCCTTTGAATAAGGCAAATCTGTGAAATTTGTACCTGTACTGCTGAAGTAAAGACTTATGTTTATCTACTGAAATGCAGAAAAGTTTGTAATACAGAAATTGGTATGTAAACCTCTAACAAGAATGGCAATAAACAGAAGGATGGAGGGTAGCACTCAGGGAAACACAGAAAGCAAGCTCAGCCTGTCTGCTGCACCCTTTACCAGAGACTTCACAATTTCTCCAATCTATGACTTAAGCAAATGAGGTGAAATTCTTCAGTATCTGATGTTGACAACATTTGTATTTCATATTATGAAAAGTCAGTGAGTGGCTGAAGGCCCATGTGTAGTTATCTTTTCTGAATCAGCTGTGGTGTGTATTTTCATTTCTGTAGTTTCAAAGTACTCATGACAAACCTACAAGTCACAGAAAATCTTATGAGGCCTCACCAGACAAAATGCTTCTTTTTTCAGTTGATTTTCAAATACCATCATGTTTTTCATAATCAATCCCGTATTATACAAATATTTTTAACCTTAGCAGAGGCCGTTCCAGGATTAAATCTAAGGACAGGCATATTACAATTCTACTTTTTATTTATTCAAATGGTATTAGGTCTTTAATAATAAACCATGCTGATGACATCTGAAGAAAGTGTATTTAAAGTTATTCAGTCAATGAAACAGTATTTCTGTCACATAAAAGGCATCTTGAAAAAAACATATTTTTTTAAGATGCAAATACAGTGACATTTCACACAGTAAAAACTGGGATGCCATTTTAGCTTAGGAATTGGCTTCATTCAGGAGCATCAGTGTCATGTATTACCTGGAAAGAATGCTGTTTTAAAGTTAAAAGTTAACAGCAGTGGTTCACACCTGCAGAAACATATATAGAACTACTCCAGACTAAGTGGCAAAAGAGAAGTTTAGACACCTTCCAGCCCCGTGTGCATTCAGCATTGGCAAGCCAGCCCCTAGGTCAGTATGAGCAAATTCTCAGCCTCGTCTAAGGTATTTTTGTTTTGTCATTTATTGTTGCAAATCTTACAGACATTAGCGCTCTGTTAAATAAAGGAATGTAGCACAGTAAATACATCACAACAAAATAACTGGCCAGAAACCCCCCACCCTGTCCCATCCAAAGCAAAAAGCCCACTCTTTTCACTCCTGCCTCCCCCAAATCAAACCACCGCAGCTTCATTACAGAGGTCAGAGACCTGTGGCAGAAAACATCAGAGTAATTACATTCAGTAGATGTGCAGTATCAACATTCCAGGCTCACATATATTTATATATATATTTATATTTATATAGAGAGATCATTAAATGTTTACAAAGAACAATATTGTTACAAATACAATACTATGCTTTTCCCAACGCTTTACAATAATTTCTATTCACCCTCTTTACAGAACAATAGTACAACTTCATAGTCTAGGTACTGCGTGAAATATATACAAGAGATCTCAACCACATTGCTGTATTCAGAAGTACATTTAGAAAACAAAGAAAGCTAGCAAACCTGGAAATCCCAACTGAGACTCAAATTCAAACAAGATTCAACACAAACACATGATACTTGTCAAAAAATAAAAAATATAAGGGATGTTTCATCCTTAATGTAAACACTGAAGAGTTAATTAGACTGTATGAAGCAGCAAGGATAAAAGAAAAATAATTCAGGTCTGTCACTGAAGAAGGAATGTAAACCTTTGAAGGAATGTTCCTTTGAATCTGTTAAAAATCCCCATAATCTAACCTATCAAACCGCTGCACCAGTCTAGAGAACAGCTAGATTTCCCCTTAGAGCTCCATTTTCTTGAAACTCTTTCTGTTTACGGAGTAAAATGGGATTGTTTACAAGACTGTTCTCAGACGTGTGCACATTCTATGGACCTTCCAGTTTAGAAATCTCACACACACAAGTAATTAGAAAAACAGATTTTTTTGCTAAACTCTGATCCTGCAAGCATTCACTTGCTTAATGTTAAGCACCTATTTAGCATGAACTGTTCAAGCACTCAAATGCCAGTAACTTCACAGACTTCTGGCTGCAAGATTTTCAAAGAAACAGTTGTTTCATCTCTAAATACATTTGCACATTCAGGTCTTCATCGTTTCCAGTGCACTGAGTTAAAGTCTTCACCACATGAGCTAGACAGAACCACAGAAACAAGTGAAGTGGAGGGCATAAACATAGCAGGAATCAGAATCATGATGACTGTCTTCAAGGGCTCACTAGGTTTCCTCAGGCAACTTATGGAAGGGCTGCACTGTATATAATCTTCTAAGTTGTACATGGTTATATATCATATTTACATATATTACTATATATATGGAAAGTTCTGGAAAAAAAGTTCAAATGATCATAAGCCAGATGTTTACAGTTAAACAATATACTCACAAGTCATTAATTATTTTGTTGCATCAGTCAGGTAGCAGAGTTAAGTACTAACTGGAATGCTAACAACATTCTTTTGCGCAATCTGATATTCTGGAGCCTTGGATTAAATTATGTAACAACAAGAAATGCAGTAAAAGCAAGTCATCATACATCAATCTCAACAGAAAAACATATTCACTTACTACAGTAGTTTATGCGCCTCTTCTTTATCTCCCTTAGACATCTGCTTCCCACTGAAATACTATGTTTATCCTCTAACTCTGATCAGCCCATGGTTATCCATGATTTGAGAAAAACAAAAAATGGACCTCTGGCAAGATTGCTCACTGGCTCTTGGCATTGTTTGCACCAAATCTGCACATGCACACATCCACTTCTGTGAATCTGCATAGTCATGTCTAGGATCATCACTGGACTGCAAATAACACTCATATTGCACAGCTCACCTCACAATAACTGAGGAACAAGGGACTATGACCAGCACCACCAGTGCAAAGCAGAAGTGGGGTGTGGCTATGTGTTGCCCGCCCTTGTTTTCATCTCACTGAGTCTTTCTATCACAGCAAAACACAGCACAAACTGTTTCTTTAAAAGAAATCAATATACTAACCTGGACTAAATGCATGGTTAGGCTTCAGTATAAACACCAGTATATAGTCCTGAAAAAACAGTAACTACAGAGAATGTAGAATTCTCCTCTCACTAGGAAAAAAAAGCCACTACTTCATTTTTATTTTTCCCCATCTAAAAAAACAAAGAACCCAACCCAGCCCTTTTCCCCTTTTGTCTCTAGCATGCAACTTAGAGGCCAATCAAATATTAGATTTCATACATCCCTACAGTTTATCATCTTCATACAAGTGCATATAGTACACACATATCTCCTTTAAGTGCCATACATAGGGAAAAAACTCACAAGTTAAATTATATACCAAAATAAATAAGTTTATTCCCACCTCATCCTTTTCACTGTTATCTATATCTTGAACTAAAGAGGAAGTCAATAAAATCAGACAGTCTTTGGACAAAAATATTTGTTAAAACTGGCTCAGAGAACAAAATTACTTAGAATAGTCTGCAGATCTCTTATATTCAAACTTCATAAATAGCAAGCACAATTTTAAAAATGTCTATATACAGTGGCACACGTGGCTATGTGCACCAAATTCGGAATTAAGAGCCTAGAAAAAGTGTAGCTATTCAGGAAATCCCCTTACTATTTCTCTTGTGGATATTTAATGATCCTCCCCTCCACTTTAACCTCTAAAATGGGCAGGGACTATAAAAGACATGTTGCATTTAAAAACAAAGCAGAAGAAAACAGGGAGTTAGAAATCTGGGGGCAGAGAGCGGGAGACTGCTGTAAGAAATGCCTCCCAAATTTCTTGGTGTAAGTAATACAAGTATAACATGTTTCAGTAATTCACAGAGTACTTTTTTGGGTCCTACTGTCATGAAGAACTGATGACAGAGGGGAATTGAAAGGTGTGTATTAGGACAATTCATTTTACAACAGCAGCATTTACTGAGTCTTCATAAGCAGGCAATTCTTCCTGAGGGCATAACTATACTTTTGGTATTCCACTTTCCCTATAGACATAAACCTTTAGTACTGAGCTCAGTGCCTGCGGGAAAATAGGACAAGAAAAGCAAAGTCACATACAGGATGTCCAAGAGAATGCTTTGTACCCTATAGTTTTATCTGTTACTCAGTTTGTAAAATTATAGCCACAAAATTACGTTAGCATGAAACAGAGCCATTTGTGAATACTCTGTGGACAATGCAGCTGTTATTTTCCTGTTTTGCATGTGGAGCTACATGAAGTTTCACTTGTAAAAAGATGCAACGAAAATTGTTCCATAGATGTATTTTGTCCCTTCCCAAAATACAGGAAAGTGGTGGGGAGAAGAGGAAAAAAGGATAGAGGAGAGAGTGACAGTGTATTTGTGTCTGTGAAGGGAGGAGAGAGAAAGAAATGTCTCTGCAGACACACAAATGCAGCACTAGAGAGACAAGCACTAATGGGGAAAAACATCTTCCATGCACATTGTGACGGTGAGGTGTCGGCTTTAGATGTAAACTGGTTGCTCTTGCGCAGTCAACAGTCTGTACATGGCAGCTGGCATAGTCTTCATATGAATCTAGGGGAAATAAGCCAAGTTAATTATGTTCCTAAACATACCCCATGTGAGAGAACTAGCTAAAGTCGTACAGGGTAGAAAAGAAAGGTAAAACTTGAGAGTTTTCATATCCTTATTAAAGTACTGAAGGTGGTGGTTTCATGAAACAGTATATTTAGTATCAATGAACCATCTAAAATTGTGGATACTTCATATTTTCAGATTAGGGTTCTTCTAAAACATAGCAGAACCATGGGCAAATAATGAAAGAAATAGTTTGCAGGCTTGCTCTCACTTCTGCTTTTTGGATTTGATAGTAACAGGCTAATAGAGGTATAGTCACAGAATTAGGGAACCGTTTGAATTGGAAGGGACCTTGGAAGATCATCTAGTCCAAACTGTGCTGTTGCAAGCATGGACATTTTTCACTAGGCCTGGTTGCTCAGAGCCCCATCAACCTGGCCTTGAACACTTCCAGGGATGAGGTATCCACAGATTCTCTGGGCAACCTGTTCCAGTGCCTCACCACCACTATAGCGAAGGATTTCTTCCTTATGTCTGATCTAAATCTACCCTCTTTCAGTCCAAACCATTGTTCAGCCCATTGTTCTGTCACTGGAGATCCTAATAAAAAGTTTATCTCAATTTTCCTTAGAAGCCCCTTTTATACACTGAAAGGCTGATGTCAGGTGGCTCTCTGGAGCCTTCTCTTCTCCAAGTTGAACATTTCAAACTCTCTCAGCCTTTTTTCATAGGAAAGGTGCTTCAGCCCTCTGATGCTTTTTGTGGCCTTCCTCTGGACCTGCTCAAGCAGGTTCACATCTTTTTTTGTGCTGGGGACCACAGAAGTGGAATCAGTACTCCAGGTGGAGCCTCACAAGAGCAGAGTAGAGAGGGAGTATCACTTCCCTTGACCTACTGGCCGCGCTGCTTTTGATACAGCCCAGGATACAGTTGGCTTTCTGGGCTGCAAGCGCCCATTGCTGCCTCTTGTCCAGTTTTTCATCCACTAGTATTTCCAAATTCTTCTCTGCAGGGCTGCTCTCAATCCCTTCACCCCCAGTGTCTACTGATGTTGGAGGCTGCCCAGACACAGATGCAGGACCTTGCATTTGGTCTTGTTGAACCTCACAAGTGTCACATGGGCCACTTTTCTAGCCTGTTCAGGTCCTTCTAATGGTATCCCTTTCCTTAAGCACCACTGAGCTTGGTGTCACCTTCAAGCTTGCTGAGGGTGCTACGTCTATGTTACTGATGAAGACATTACAAAATATTGTCCCAGCATGGTCCCTTGAAAGACCCCACTTGCTACGCTGGTTTCCACTGGTTGCTACTGGTACCAGCAATGAACTGTTCTACACTGCCTAGAGACATTGCCAGTTCTTACCTCACCAACAGCATTTGAGAGGATGTGAACAATTTTCTCATGGGGTGTTGCTACAACACTCTGCCCATTGATTTCAATAATCCGATGGCCGACACGCACACCTCCTCGCTCTGCTATACCCCCTCTCATAAGGCTACAGATCTGGAAGGGAAAGGACAAATTTATCATGGGCTGGATAAGGAACAGAAGCTTTTTATTACCCATTTTTGCCTACAAGCTATAAATCAACATTTAAACACAGGGACTCCCAACAAATTCTAAAATGTTATCAATCACTGACTCAAAGCAAAATTTGTTAGTGACACGTAACTAATGGATATTCTCTTCCAAGAGTAGAATAAACTGTCAGAAAAGGCTATGTTGTACATTACATGTCTTGTGAATAGGAAATTTATGAGTGTATGAAGGATGTCAGTTTAACAATGTTCATGATGCCTTACGAAAAAAGAGGATCAAGAACAGGCTTTTTCTTTTGAGGTCATGAAATGGCTTGGTTAGAGACATGAATGATGCATGATGAAAGCAGACTCTGTTACACATTTTTGGTTTTTTTACAGTAAAACAACATTTCTGTTCCTCTGGTTGACTCTAAAGTTGTGAAGTAAGGAGAGTCAAAGAAAAAAATAACTCTTATTAAACCAACTTTTATATTGGAGATTTAATATATGCAAAATCCTGCTTGCTATGAGGGAGAAAATAGCAGCTTGACCAGAGAGTGTGGAAGCTACTTACAATCCCATTCTGCACACTGAAGCCCAATTGATATCTGAGGTCTGGTCTTCTGATCAAGACTGTGGTTACTGGAGGACATCTAACGATGTTCAGTTTAACTCGGGCCTGATTTTTCAAACCCTGTAAAAAAAAAAACAAACCATGAAGGATGCTGGCAAAGAAAAAGTTAAACATTTAACATAAGCACTGTAGGGGAAAAAAAAAAAGAGTTAAAACACAGACATGGGAATAGCCCTGAATAAATACATCTTTGTATGCATTGTAACAGAATCTGATCACTGAATGCCAGAAACAAGCAACAGAATATTCAGTGAAATAAGTGATAAAATATTAAAATTTTCTTGCCAAGAAGCAGACACAGTTGTTTTAGGAAAACCAGATTCCTGCTGGCAATTTCTTCATTCGATAACACAAATCATGCATGAAAGGAATATTAAACAGGTCTATCCAACTCACCAAAAAAATCCAATGACTTTTCAATAAGTAGCTAAGATAGTTGCAAAAAAGTTGCTTCCCTAACAAAATAAATTCAGTTCTGTCAAGCAAACAACAGGTCCTGCTCATATCATCCTTATATAAGCAGTGCTCCTAATTTCCATTATTCACACAATTACAGGATGGGTAAGGTTGAAAGGGACCACAGTGGGTCATCTTATCCTTGCTCAAGAAGAGTCATCCCAGAGCACATGGCACAGGATTGCATCTAGAGTGTTCTTGAGTATCCCCAGTGAGAGAGACTCCACAACTTCTCTAGGCAACCTGTTCCACTGTGCGGTTACCTAACACAAGTTCTTCCTCATGTTCACATGGAACTTCCTGTATTTTAATTTCTGCCTCTTGTCCTATTGCTCAGCACCACCAAGAAAAGCCTGAAATTAGCTCAGTCGGTTAAAACTTGGTGCTAATAATACCAAGATCATGTGTTCAATCTCCTGTATGGGTCATTCACTTAAGAGTTGGACTCAATGATCCTTGTGGGTCCCTTCCAACGCAGAACATTCTGTGATTCTGTGACTCCATCCTCTTGACATCCTCCCTTCAGGTACTTACGGACATTGATGAGGTCCCCTCTCATTTGCCTCTTCTTGAGGCTGAACGAGCTCAACTCTCTCCTAAGAGAGATGCTCCTGTCCCTTAACCATCTTCGTGGCCCTCTCTTGGACTCAATCCATGTCTCTCTTGTACTGAGGAGCCCAGAACTGGACACAGCACTCCAGATGTGACCTCAGCAGGGCTGAGCAGAGGGGCAGGATCACCTCCCTCAGTCTACTGGAAATCCTCTTCCTAATGCATCCCAGGGTATCTTTGGCCTGCTTGACCACAAGCACACACTGCTGGCTCATGGACAGTTGCTTATCC
>NW_021940917.1:2908638-3072191 GCF_001715985.3 Manacus vitellinus | reverse complement strand
AGGTCCTTCTCTGCAGAGCTGATTTCCAGCAAGTCGGCCGCCGGTCTGTGCTGGTGCCTGGGATTATTCCTCCCCATGTGTAGGACCTTGCATTTGCCCTTGTTGAATTTCAGAAAGTTCCTCTCTGCCCATTTGTCCAGCCTGTCAAGGTCCTTCTGAAGGGCTGCACAGCACCTGGGGGTATTGGCTGCTCCTCCCAGCTTTGTGTCATCAGAGAACTTGCTGAGTAGGCTTCTGCCCCTTCATCTAAGCCATTGATTAATAAGCTAATTAATACGGGGCCCAGTATTGAACCCTGGGGGACACCACTAGTGACAGGCCTCCAACTAACCCCTCTGCCTCTGATTATGACCTGCCAGGATCTGCCATTCAGCCAGTTCTCAATCCATCTCACCATCCACTCATCCAGTCCACGCTTTGAGATAGCCTATGAGGATGTTGGGAGAGACAGAGTTGAAAGCCTTGCTGAAGTCAGTATCCACTGCTCTCCTCTCATCCATCCAGGCAGTTTCATTGTAGAAGACAATCAGTTTGGTCAAGCATGATTTACCTTTAGTGAATCCATGCTGACTACTCCTGATCACCTCCTTGTCATTAATGTGGATAGAAATGGCCTCCAGAATGAGGTACTCTATCACCTTTCCAGGGATGGAGATGAGGGCCAGTAGTTCTCTGGGTCTCCTTTTCACCATTTTTTAAGACTACAGTGACACTGGCTTTCTTCTAGTCCTCAGGCACCTCTTCTGACTGCCATGCCCTTCCAAAGATGATGGTGAGTGGCCTTGCTATGGTATCTGCCACCTCTCTCAGCACTTGTGGATGCATTCCCTCAGGGCCTATGGACTTGTGGGTGTTGAGTTTGCCTAGGTGTTCTCTAACCCAATCTTCTTGGACCAAGGGGAAGTCTTCCTTCCAACATTCCTTTACCCTGGCCTCCTGGGTCAGAAGTTCCTGAGGGCTGGTCTTGACAGTCTACACCAATCCAAAGAAAGTGTTTAGTAACTCTGCCTTCTCTGTGTCCTCTGTTACCCCCTCCATCAGTAAGAGGCCCACATCATCCATCATCTTCCTTTTGTTACTGATGTATTTGAAGAAGTCCTTTTTACTGTCCTTGACATCCTTCACCAGACTTAATTCCAGATGGGCCTGTGCCTTCCCTGTTTCATTTCCAATTGCTCTGACAACCTCTCTATATTCATTCCAAGTGGTCTGACCTTGCTTCCATCTCCTTCATATCTCCTGCTTATGCTTGAGTAATGAAAGGAGTTCTTAATTCATCCATGCAGGTCTCTTGTCCCCTTGGCCTGATTTCTTGCTCAATGGGATGCATCATTCTTGAGCTCAGAGGAAGTGATCCCTGAATATCAACCAACTCTCTTGGACCCCTCTTCTCTGCAGGACCTCTTCCCATGGGATTCTTCCAAGAAGATCCCTAGAGAGGCTAAAGCTATCTCTCCTGAAGTCCATGATTAGAGTCTTACATGCTCGTGGTCACTACAGCCACAGCTGCCCTGAGTGTTCACATCTCCAACAAGGCCTTTCCTGTTTGCTAGTATAATGTTGAGCAGTACACCATTCCTGGTGGGATTCTCCACTACCTGTGACAGGAAGTTGTTATCAATGCTTTCCAGGACCTCCTGGATTGCTTGTGCTTCACCCTGTAGCTTCTCCAACAGATGTCAAGGTAGTTAAAGTCCCCAATGAGAACCAGGGTCTGTGACCTTGGGGCTGCTTCCAGCTGCCTGTAGAAGGCCTCATCCACTGCCTTCTCTCAATCATGGGGCCTGTAGCAAACACTCACAACAGCGTCACCCCTACTTGTCTGCCCTTTCATCCTAGCCCATAAGCTCTCTGCTTGCTCATCATCCATGCCAAGACAGAGCTCGATACATTCCAAGTACTCTTCCTCCATTTGAAATGAGTTATATCACATTTATCATAGACTCCTTGCTACCAGAAGAAAATTGAAGGAAAAAATTTATTTTTACTGACAGGGTGGTAAAACACTAGAACAGATTACCCAGAGAGGTTGTGAAACATCCAGTCTTGGAATTGTTTAAATCGTAGTGGGCATAGCCCTAAGAAGCAAGCTCTACTTTGAATAAAAATGTTGGTCTAGACCAGCTACAGGGATGACTGCCAGCCTCAGAGACTCTGTGTTCACATGGCTCCATGAAAACACAAACATAATAAAACACAGATAAGTGCAATGTGCAACTTCATGTATTTAGAGCTCTTGGAGGTTGTTAAGGGGGTTTTCTGAAATGCTTCATTCACAGAAAGCATTAGACATAAATCCATACATAAATACCATCCACATCAAGAACGAAATACTTTACAAAAAATACAGCAACTTTCACCTCACTTAATTCACAACCTGTCAATTTCAGTACCTGCTTAGGCTCAGCCCATCCTGATGGGTGGTAGGCCTGCTGATGCACCAGTTTACCAAAGGCCTGCACACATACAGCTAACCACCATGCTGTGATCTCCCCTGTGTTTTTCATGATCATGAGCTCTGAGCTCTCCCAACACAGGGAGCTCAAGCATGTCCACAAGAGTGCCTCCAAGTCTCTGTAAACACCTATGGTATCTCTACACAGAGATTCTACTTCTCAAAACAGACAGGATAAACAGCAGTAGGCATAAAAGATGGGGTTTCCCACACTGTTATTTTCCAGACCTCAGCATTCCGAGCTGCAAGGTCACTTGAGCAAATCTACCATCCTCCTTGCCATTCTTCTGGTTTTAATCCTTTCCTCCCAACACATGCCCTCAACAGTTTGATATCATCGTGTTCTTACTTCCCTGATGAATATGTAAGTTATTTATCTATATTACTTGGCAAAAAAAAGGTAATGTGGTCCCTAACAAAATTTTTTCTAATTTTACAGAAAGCACATATATTTCATATAGAAAGTGGCTAATTTTCAGTATCATGCAGACTGGTAATATAAACTGATCAGAATCAAAACAATTGCATATTTTGACCAACTTTATTTGTTTATCTAGTTCTTGAGTACGCTTCTGATAGCAGCCAGCACCAGATGCTTTTGAAAAAGATAAGCCTATTAGAGAATAGTCACAATACATGGAAAGCTTCTTCCAAGCTCTGTCAGTTTGCAATTGGTTTATGGTAAAATAGTAGCAGAGCTTAGATCCATAATACCGAAATCATCTTGTCTGAAGTGCTTATGAGATATGTTTATCCACATAATATTATCATCTTTTCATAGGAGTCCTTACAGCGTGCTAAAGAAATCTGAAAATTTTCTGCCACATTTAAGTGTGTACTTAGATTATTCATATACATACTTGTTTCATATATACTAGTTTCCAGAAGTGCTACATGAGCACCTCCAGATGTGTGGTTATGAAGACCTGCAGATATACAGATTATTTTCTCTTTAGAAAGACAAAATAAATGGCTAGTAGTTCCTATGGAAACTGCAGAAAGTATCAGTGAAGAAGAGAAAGGTCTGTAAAAGCTGGAAATAGCAGAGCTGGTTGTTTCTGTATTGATAAAGTACTAATGACCATAGTGAAATTCCAACTGAATAAGAGAAGCGTAAACTCATTGCAGTTTTAGAAATAAAATGATGGGGGATAGGAAACACATATGGCTATCATGAAGAGCCTAAACTGGCAGGTAGTTTTGTTCCACTGAAGCTAGCATATAATATTTTTTTTTTCTTCCTTCCTTTACAAATGTAAGACAGGTTTTGACACATTTTTAGTATGACAGGCTATCATTTCTACTCACTGAATCTGAAGTGGCTGGTTCAGTGACTTATGCATTTATTACTCATCAGAACTCAGTATTAACATTTTGGGAAACCAGAATGTGAAATCTTTATAGCAAACATCTTAGTTCAAGTAGTATTAAGAGATAATCCATGGAGGAAAAAAAATGAGAATTTACTTCATACATTTTTTTTTCACTTGGCAAACTGACTTTGTAAATGGAAAATTTATTTTACAATTTTTAAAAAATACAATATAAAAAAAAGGTACATAATATAACTTGTTACCAAAAAGTTGCCTGGATTAATAAGTGTAACAGATATGTTAGTAAAAATCAGAGAAGGCTGTCTGTACAGCATACAACCAGCATTACACGACATGTCCACATGTGATGATCTGCAGAGCCCCGAGGGACTATTTCAATAAATAATTTCATACAGCTTTATCTCAAACACTCCATAGAGATGTACCTTTCCCATTCTTTAAACTCTGATGTTCAAATACTTATTCCCTTGTATGGTACAGCTACCCCAGATACAGTTCAGTTCCAGATGACCTGCATGCTCTTTGAACTCACATAATTTTCTGACAACTAGGAGAAAGCTCTTCTAATTAAAGTATCCCATTTAGTTGAGTGAAGAGAAGCGCCACACTTTCAAACAACTTGGGTAAAGATTCCCCAGAGGGTATGTCTTTGTTTCAAAGTTTTAAAGTTTCAAAAGTAGGTATACAAGAACAAAAAAGGATTGACTCTATTTCATCCAGATACTGAGGCATTTAACAGCTAATATGGCCTAGGACAACATTAACCACCTGTGCCTCCATTTGTCACATAAAATTTCAAGTGCATATCCGGTAGTATCTTCTTTCCGAACAAAACATTCACTTGTGAAGTTATGCACAGAGCCCTTGTCTATGCAAACAAATAGCACAGCACACCTTCTGGGAGAGTATCTAGACTTCCTCAAGACTTCTGATGCTGTCTCATGATACCCTCATAGCCAAGCTCAGGAACTGAGAACTGGATGAGTGGATGGTGAGATGGATTGAGAACTGGCTGAATGGCAGAACTCAGAGGGTTGGGATCAGTGACACAGGTCAGTTGGAGGCCGGTAGCTAGCAGTGTCCCTGAAGGTTCAACTCTAGTCCCAGTATTATTTAACTTATGAGGGATGGAGTGCCTACTCAGCAAGTTCTCTGATGACACAAAGCTGGGAGGAGCAGCCAATACCCCCAGGTGCTGTGCAGCCCTTCAGAAGGACCTTGACAGGCTGGACAAATGGGCAGAGAGGAACTTTCTGAAATTCAACAAGGGCAAATGCAAGGTCCTACACATGGGGAGGAATAATCCCAGGCACCAGCACAGACCGGCGGCCGACTTGCTGGAAATCAGCTCTGCAGAGAAGGACCTGGGGGTCCTGTTGGATAAGCAACTGTCCATGAGCCAGCAGTGTGTGCTTGTGGTCAAGCAGGCCAAAGATACCCTGGGATGCATTAGGAAGAGGATTTCCAGTAGACTGAGGGAGGTGATCCTGCCCCTCTGCTCAGCCCTGCTGAGGTCACATCTGGAGTGCTGTGTCTAGTTCTGGGCTCCTCAGTGTAAGAGAGACATGGAGCTCCTGGAACGAGTCCAACGGAAGGCAACAAAGATAGTTATGGGACTGTGAGCTCCTCACTTATGAGGAAACTATTAACAATTGGACTAGATGATCTAAGAGGTCTTTTCCAACCTAAACAATTCTATGATTCTATGAAAGCCTGAGGGAGCTGGGCTTGTTCAGTCTCGAGAAGAGATAACTGAGAGGAGACGTCATCAATGTCTGTAAGTATCTGAAGAGAGGGCGTCAGGAGAATGCAGTCAGGCTCTTCTTGGCGGCGCAGAGGAACAGGATGAGAGGCAAAGGGTAGAAACTGGAACACAGGAAGTTCCACCTAAACATGAGGAAGGATTTCTTTACTGTGAGGGTGACCGAGCACTGGAACAGATTTCCAGAGAGACTTTGGACCATTTTGCTCTGGAGATATTCAAAAGCCATCAATACACAGTCCTGAGTAACGTGCTCTAGGGAACCCTGCTGGAGCAGGAAGGTTGGACTACATGACTTCCAATGCTCCCTTGCCACCCTACCCATTCTGTGGTTCTGTGTGAAGTCAGAAAATTGGTGTAGCTTAATTCACACTGTATTTTAAAGATCATGAAATGGAAAGTTCTATGCAAACATTTGGTAAGAACTTATTCAAGAATTCTATACTTTATGCTCTCCTGTTATGTAACCCTTTTGGAACGTGTAGCTTCCAGAAACATTTCCCCTACCTTTATGATGCTCTGACATGTTGAGAGTGGTAAACCAACTAAACTGGTCCCATTGATTGACATGATCTGGTCCCCTATGTTCAGCTTCCCAGACTTCTCTGCCGGTCCTCCATGCATCATGTTGGCTATGATAACTGTAGGCAAAATGGAACCCCAGCCAGACTCCACAATCACCACACCTAGGATTTCTCCCTTTTGCTTTTCAATGTAAACCTGTATAATAAGAAAAAGTGTTTAAAAAAATATTTTTTTTAACATCCATGGAACTTACATCACCCCCCTCCCAACATCTATATAACCAACAAACATACCCTTCTTTGTTTGCAACCTGTCTTCCTAATTCAAAGCAAAACCAAAACAGGGTACACATTTTACATATTTCATTTGTATTCAAACATTAAATGATCAGCACTACATAATATAGATTTTACTTAGTGCAAAAACACCTCTCACAAGTAATTTCTGTGTATGAGCAGAGGAAATGGGAGTGGAAGAAATCCTAGAGCCATTGGTTTTGGTGGACAATCCTAAACAGGAAGAGATTGCAAGAGTTTACAACTGTGCATTAGAAAATCATTACCTGTGTGTTCCAGTGGTGTATTGGTTCATTTTTATTAAGCAAGCTGCAAAGCCTTCTGGTACACACAATTATTTAAAAACTGGAATCAGCCACTTTCATAAACACCCAGGCCTCTATAAATTTTATATTATTTACTGTAATCTTTCAAATTGTATTAATCTGTTAATCTGTTTCAAGTTCACTTTCAAATGTCTCAAAATTGTTTGGTAAAAAGAATGACAACAGATGGTAAATCACTTCAATGCTGATAACTTTTGGGTTCACTGTTTGCCTTTGAAACAGAACTGACAACAGGGTGTCTATTAAGGAGGATATTCTAGACCAACTGAGCTAATTTATAGGAAGTATTGAAGGTTTTTTGATTTCTGCCAACAAGGGCCTACAATTGATACAGAGCAGCTTAATACTGTTAAAGAAAAAAAAAAGATACATACATCTTTGCAATTTTCAGACTTCGAGAAGTGAATCAGGTCATCATTGTACATATCCTGGGTATTGAGCAAGTCGCTATATTCCTTCTGGCTAAGGTCTTCTGGGTTGATTCCATTTGCCCTCAGAAATTCTTGGTAGGCCACAC
Source organism: Manacus vitellinus (assembly GCF_001715985.3). Lineage (NCBI taxonomy): Eukaryota > Metazoa > Chordata > Aves > Passeriformes > Pipridae > Manacus > Manacus vitellinus. The sequence goes on along the minus strand of NW_021940917.1, from coordinate 3,064,976 downwards.
TAAATGCTTGACCTATGGACTGTGCAATCAGCTGCGCCTGTAGCAGTTCCCAGAGAAGAGAAGAGAAAAGTGTGAAACATTCTGATAGTTGTGTGCATTGACACTTTCTCTGTTACAATCACACTGAAAAATGGATCATCAAGTTGACAAACCTACAATTTACTGCCATCCAGTCTAAAACATATTTGTGCATGACTAATTTGAAAGAACCATAAAATGTCAACACATTTACCTCTGCTATGAATCCAGCTTGGTAAGCAATAATAAATATCAGAAATAAAGCCATCCTTTCACAGGCAAGAACTGCTAATATAAGCATAAAGGTATAGCCACTGCAGTCACTGTGGGTTGCACCTACAATTCTTCCTACCCATGCAGGTCCCAGATGGCTCTCCCTTCCTTCCAGGACAATGCCATTCTCTGACAAGCCAGCAACGGAAACGAAAATGTCTACCAGAAAACACACAGACACATTTAAGAAGGTATTTCCAACTTTTCTTACCATCCTTTAGGACCATCACGTTCATATTGACTGCTCCTATCTCAGTCTCAGACAAAATAGGAAAAGGGCAGCAATTGGTGACCAAATCAAGGCCTTGAAGTGACTAGAAATGGTCACATGCATTTCCTTCTTCAACCTGCTACCTCCCTCAGACTCTCTCCCCTATATTTCTTGTTTCACTCCCTCCAAATCCCATGATTCTGCCAGTTCTCTGCCTCTTTCCTTCTCATCCTGTCCTTTGTAGGCACCCTCTTGCATCTGCAGCTGTGCTGGCTGTGGCAAAGAGAGGGAAGAGAAGAGGAGAACTCCACAGCTGACATGGTTGGCCTGGCAGAGTGCTGGCGATGAATGAATGCTGCTCAGGTGTACTTTTATAGAGCCTACTGGCTATACTTAAAGTCCAGTTTGCTCCCTAATAAAGGAAAAGTTCCCAACCTAAATTAAAAATTTGATTGTATCTTAAACAACTCAAACTAGTACTAAATCTGCTGATGAGAACAGCATGATTGCTGGTGCTGAGAAGATCAATATGTAGACTGCCAGTATAGTACCAAAGCTCAGATCAACCTGGTTTTGACAGCAAGGACAAGACAGCAAGGGGAAAACTACACTTCCATAGCTTCATAACTTAAGTCATGAGATAAATGCAGACTTTACATTCATACATATGTATCTTCACTCCAGGAAGAGTCCAGCTCCCAGCATTTGGACACATCACTGGGGTTCAGCTCATTTGAAGATATAGCTCTAAACAGAGTTGAAAATCTGGCGCTGTCCTCTTTAGACAAGGACTTGTCCAAGCAGAGACATATTCTGGACAACACCCACTTGCAGGCTTACAGCTTCTGTCTCACTCTGTAACTTCTACTCACCGTGTAACTTCTTCCAAATACCCAGCTGTCCCAGAAGAAGAAAAGACAAGTTTTATAATATAAACAGGCTGCATTACTTCATTGGACGTACAAGATTTTTGAAGAAGCCATTTCCTTCCTGCTAATAAGGTGCTACAATGCTTCCATTCTGTTAGTCACTTTGAGATACATTTTGCAGGCTATCTGTGAACTACATACCGTGACTAAGGAGAGCTGATATAATCTGCCATTTCTCAGCATATTTTCACATGAATGAGTAATGCTTTTGCTGGATCTACAGGCATGTACTTTCCACGCCAATGTCTAGTGGCACAGAGGGGATCACATCTGAAACAAATATGGGCTGATCCAAAGAAACCATAAATTGAGAAGCACAGATCCCAGCTAGTCAAATGTCCCAGTGAGCAGCCTGGGAAACAGATCCAGGAAGTCTGGATCATCCAAGAGTCAGACCACCACATGCTGAAGTAAAATAAGCCCCAGCCTCTGACATCTGACAGTTTCATTTTTGCTTTTTCAACTGGCCAGTAAGAGAGTAAGCAGTGTCAAAATTAGCGACTAGAAATACAGGAACAGCAGCCTCAAAACAGGCAGCCTATCAAATGATATTAACCGAAAAATATGTTGGCTACTCTTTATTTCATACCAGATTCTTGAAAAGCTTTGCAAAACTGGTTTACATGTTATTTTGTGGGAAAAAACCTCACATTTTCTATATTCTCTGTCATAATTTTGGTACAGGATTACTTTGGATCAGTGCTCTTGTCCTTATTTTTAATTTCAGCATTGAGTCGTGTATATACATTTATCTGCAATCAGATGATTTATTCAGACATGGGTTTAGAACAGATTCATCACTACATAAAATCAGCTGTTTATTCAAAAAAATCTTCCCATCTCCAAGTCCTTGGTGATATACTGTAGATTGGAAAATATGTGAGTATTTTATAAGAAACTGATATTTTCACGTTACTTATGTAACACTCTGCTATTTGGATGATTTAGAACTGAGATTTTTTTTATTTTCCCAAGTTACTAGGCATAACATGATTATGATCCTGACAACTAAATATCTAGCCACTTCAATCTGATATGTCTGATCTTACCATTCAGTCACTGAGCTTTAAAAAGTGCATAAAATCAGCAGGTTCTGCACATTGATTGTGAAGACAGGATATTAAGTCCTACATAAGCTAATTTAGTAATCTGCACTATAGACTAAAATCTGTTCTCTCTTCAGAGATACACTTTGAAATTGTTGAAATTACCAACTTTATTTGCTGGCTTTTTGACATGGTAGCAGCAACTGACTCCCCAGCACAAGCCTCCTGAAAAATAAAAGATCACCTTTCAAGTATGTACCAGTGCTTGATCCTTGATGCAAGGCTTGGGATTAAAATTTTCCTAGGAAAATAAGCATGTCTGATAGACTTTCACTCTCTTGTGCAGAATCTGAGCTGGTATTTGTAAACTGTGGCAACTGGACCCTCCTCTCACTGTTATTGGAAGGCAATCAAGGAGATTAAAAATAGGAAGCATTACTATGAACACCAATTTCTTGAGTAAAATGTTGGGTCCAAACATATAAAGTAAGTTCCTCTGCTTAGATGAAATAGTGGTTGCAGTTTAAAAGCAAGCAGGGCCACTAACAGTGAACATCAGACCTACTGAAATGTGCTTACTTTTCCATCCCTAAAAAATTATAAGGCAAAGTAGTTGCTTACATCCTCAGACTCAAAGACATGGCAAATCATTTTGTACTGTCTCTTTCCGTCTTGGGAAGGGTGAGATGCTTCCACGTTATCCTGGGAGTTAGACCGTGGCATTCGCCTACGAGCCATCAAAACAACTATATTTCCTATATCAGCAATGTAAGAAATGGTCCGCAGGGGATGATCCATCATGGTTTCCTGGGGAATAAGAAAACCAATATAAGCAGCTGCTCAACCAAGTTCTTACTGCACACCTAGGATAAAAACACACAGACAGCAATAAGACCTTTGCTAAGTGAAGTCTGTAATACCTGCAAGAAGGGAGATGCCAACAGGAAACAAGAGCTTCAATTTTCAAAAGTAAAACAAAGTTTTACAAATTAAAGTTGGTTTTTTTTTCTGTGTAAAACCACATAAAGACCTCAATATCTGAACCTGTGTATGCTGGGCATGTACGTGTAGAGGACTACGAACAAATTATTACAACTAAACATTTTGGACTACTCTGAGCACAATCAATACTTCATGCACCAGGGTTCATGAGAAATGAGATGACTGCAACTACTTTACCCACAAATTCTAACCATTTCTAGAGTCACACACCAGAGTAATTGCCTGTATGATACGGTTGTTGACCACAGATTTCTTACTAGGAAATCCTGGGGGAAATACAAGAGCCAGCACATTTTGAAGGACAAATTTTGGCATGTAGGCGAAAGTCTATTTCAGTAGACTACTCGCACAAAACTGACAAAGGTGTTTATGTCTGTACCTGTGTGTCTGCATTCAGTACTTTTATTCTCTGTGTAGAAATGAAGAGGTCTACTTCAGTCATGGGTTGAGATTCACCTTCTGGAGCCTGCAAATAAATGGATTAGAGTCAAACAAACCCATTAGGTAACATACTTACTAATGATGTTAGTTCACAAACAAGGGTGCACTAAGACACAGTCATCAGAACAGCAATGCAGGATAGAGTATTAGACTGCAGAAGCAAAAGATAAACACAAAGATGTGGAAACTATATCATATATGTGAAAGTGAATTGGGTATTGTTTGAAAAAGAAGTCAACCTCATAAAAGCTTCCCTGATATTTTTCCCAATTCCGTAAAATTATAACTGACTGCAGCATGAACCAGATAAAGATTTCATGAAAATCAAAATAATTCTACCATTTTCTGCACACTATGAATCCCACTTTAAGTAAGGATTTCACACAAGCCATAGAAAGGCCCAACAGCATCTCTTGCCCAAGGAATCTCTATATGGGCTAACAGTGGCTGCCAAGACCAATGGAAAAACCTGCACCACAGGTGGGTAGTATTTAAGCAATTCATAATGCAGTTCTGCTAAGAAGACCTTCACAGTCAGACAACGTACTATTCAAGCAGTAACCCACCTTTAGAAGTCATATTTTGTTAATAGAAAGCAAAACATTCATAATTTTTTAAATTACATTTGTTAAAAGGTACTTAAAAGCTCCACAAACAAAACTTATTACAAAGATGAGCCAATCTCAGTATATTACTGTGTGTATAGACAAACTTTTTTCTTTTTTGCATCCAGCAATTTGACATCTCTGTGAATCAAACAATGCAGCCTTACAGAAAGATTAAAAAAAAAAAGGGCTAAAAGAAAAAAAACCCCCACACCTCATTTTAATCTATCATTTTACAGAGTTAAAACCTTTGCCTGTTTCAGTACTGATTCTTTAGTATGCATTTTGGGTACTGCCTGTAACTATTTGATAAATCCAATCTTTATTCTATTTCTAACATGAAATGGCTAATGATAAGCAACAAAAAATGGCCAATCAGGCAACTGATTTCTGACACATGTCAGCTTGTATGGTGGCTCAGAAATAAATCTGAAAAAACCTTGCTGGATGCAGAAAATAAAACCACAAAATAAAAAGAAAGGAAAAAACCCTCCCAGAAAACAAAAGAACAAGCATAACATCAAGCTGATGGAGTTTGTACTGCACCTTCTTCCTGCTTTTGGCTAATTTCTGGGCCATCTGCTTAGCATGGAACAAACAGAGACAGGAGAACAGTTAGAGAAGAACTTACAGAGACTCCAAGTCAAGCAGGAATCTGCATGCTAATGTCAGGGCTCATAAACTACTAGCTGATCTAAATTAGTCCCTGCTTAGATTAATTTCCTCCTTTTCTTTTTGGCTTAAAAAAATAATTTTATGTTTAGCACAATTACTTTCAGAAATGAAAAGAAACAGCACCAAAAGAGTCAGGAAGAACACAAAAGGATTTTTTTTTCACTTAAAATGTTACTTGCAATAAACAAGGTTATTTTGCGTGTGTAATTGGTTTTTTTGGGGTTTTTTTTTTGTTTGTTTGTTTTTTTTTTGGTTTTGGTTTTTTGTTTGTTTTTTTTTTAAGAAACAAAACAGAGCTTTCTGTCACTTCCAGCAGTATAAACCATGATGTTACTTCTTTTGAAGGCACATCAATGTAAGAGGTGAGAGAAGAATTCTAAGCTTTGTTATTCCAGCTTTTTTGGATCTCATACTTTAACAGACTTCAAAAAAATAACCTCCTTAAAATTATGCTACTGTTTTCTGGAAAAATAAAATGACAGAAGGTAACTGTCCCCTTCATTTTCTTCTCCTTCTGAGCAAATAAACCCATATTATACTAATAAACCCATGTTCACATCTGGACAACAGATTTTCCTGTGACACCTACACAAAGGTAAGTCCATACTACCACATTTTTTCAAGGAGGCAGCGGAGCAAGTACTTCAGTTCCACAAACACCTTAAAACAGGTTTCCATTAACAACGTAAATAAATATAACTTACACAGTCCTGCAATCATTAATCCAAATCAAGGTGAACTGAACTTCTGGACCTCCTTAGTGAAGAAATGTAATACTCACCAGGCTGCTAGTTACCCTTTTACTTCCAACACTAACAGTCTCTTTGCTGATTAAATTAACAGGTGTTCTTGTGATGGGAAGGAGGCTTACTGCTACAGACTCCATACAGATTCAGCCCTAACTACTTTTACGAAGAACAAACAGGAGGCTTGAATCACAAGACATATCAAATGTTTCATACTGATGCTCACAACTTAAAGCTATCAAGTTTTGTCTAAACAAATCTGAAAGCAGCTACCCAAAGTTTAGACCATGCTGCTTATTTTCAAATAGAAACATTCTCATACTAGCTTTTAGTGTCATCTCTTCCAAATTAAGAAGTATTTGATAGCCTGGTGATTGCGAACTATTAGAACTGCCTCACATAGCAGGCTCTTCATTACATTACTATTAATTTAAATTAATAGTAAGAAATAATATACTTATCTTGAATAACAGCTGCCTGCCATACACTGGGTAAGGGGGAGATACTCCTGAGGTAGAGCATTTAAATTGCTTTCTAAAATCAAGCTCCCCTTCTGATACTTTGTCCTCCACCCCAAACTTTAGAGCGACAGACCTCCCAAAGGAAGAAAAGCGCAGCCCAAAAAGAAGAAATGAGAGGAAAAAAACCCTGAGCTATTAAAATACACTATCATTCAATTTATTGAAAATTCTGTTCTTCAAATGGAAGCATTTTGAAGAACAAATTTCAAATATTTCTTAAAAGTAAGGTAATGATAAGGAACAAGCACTTCTAAATCTAATAAGTGATTTAACAATGCACAGAAATGTCACAAAAAAAGGTTACAGTGCATGAACAACAAAAAAATTAGGATAATTCTATGCAGGACACTTTATTATACAAATCCTTTTTGTCACCATGTTATTTTGCTAATTCAAATCAGAAGAGTATTTCAAAAAAACCCAGAAACTGTCTAATCTATATAAAATACTATTTTTTTAAAATACACAGAATTTGTGATTGTCACTTAAGGTAAATGAAATGTAATTATTTATATATTATATTTTTAATTTCCAAAATTACAAAATATTAAAAACCAGTAAGCTTCCACTTTTGCTACAGGGGTGTCTTAAGTTTACTCAACCCATTTAGCCTCTCTGGAAAATATACTGCAACTCTGTGAGCATTGAGATGACATTGAGTAAAGAAAATGTGCAGAATATTAAACTATTTCCACACATGGGTTCTATTACACTCAGAAATTGAAACAGGTATTACCTAAAAATGCTCAAACCTGCCACACAGCAAACTAAGAGGGCCTCCTAGTGAAGTATTCATAACTACATTTGATGAATACCTTCAAAGCACTGATTCTGTTTTAACTTTGTTGGACTTCACAGAGATGAATGGCCAAGCAAGAAAACATCCAACTCTTGTACTTATAACTGAAGAAACACCTTTTTAAAAAAGTAACATGGAAAATTGTTTTCAAAATCTGTTCATATTCTAAATGAATGAATATGTGGTCTGAAGGCTCTGCTAAAAGGAAGCATTATAGGGATTATTAAATTCAAAAGGAACACACTGTGATGTGTACATCACAGGGCTTAAACAAAACTCTTCACCCCCTTTTTAATGCTCTTAACTTCAAGCCTGCATACTTTATACATATGGGATAAAAGCTATCTGATGCAGTGATGAATCTGGCAGCAGCAACTCCTTCTATCACACTGAATTTCTCACTAAAACCGTTCAGCTTAAATGGCAATCAGTGACAAAACCAGTCAAAGCCCGCCCTAACAAACAAACCAAAGACTCTAAGGTGAAGGGAGGTTGCCTGAGCTTCACTTAGAAGCAGAATGCAGTAACTGTCAAAGAAGTGTACAATGGTATTGTGTGCCATGCAGTAAGCCAATAATTTTCTGAAATAAACTGAGCTTCAGAAAATTAGTCACAACAGTTGGAGTTTTACCAGGTCAACAATGCAACTATTTGGACCTCAATCCTGAGACAAATATACTACAACAAAAAATACGCATGCCCACCAATTTATATGGATGTATAAATTATGGGAGATATGAGTGAAATGAGTTAAATAGATTTCTTTCTGTTTTGAAGCACAGAAGTGCTGAAACATAACAGAATATTTTAATGAATTTCTAAGAAATACATTCAGTATTAAAGAAAGATTCCATACTCTTACATCTCATAGGCCCAATTTGAATAAATTCTGTTTCATTTTCTCTACCACATCCCTTCAATCTTTTTCTACTGTATATTCCCACAGAAGCTTTACCTTCTAGGTGCAAACTTCCTGCCCAGTCCCAGGAACAAGTGTCACTCCTGATACCATTTTCCTATGACAGCTGATGCCAAACTTTCCTTTCAGCCTCCAGTGATGTGTCACTCCTAGATGCAGCCTCACCAAAGCCCTTATTTCTCTCCCTTATCTTTCTTACCTTTGGTTTCCCATCCATTCAAATCAGACAAATTTTCTACCAGATGGCCAAGCATCAGGAAAGAATACATAGGGACTACCAAACAGAGGGGCACAGCCTTACTTGCACCCAGAGCAGAAATAAAGCATTGAATAAGGGAAACCACTGCAGCTTTAGGAAGAACCCACCAAGACCTGCCAGGGTTGAGAAAGCTGAGTGAAACATTTTTAAAGAATGTTACTGAATACAGAGTCTCCAATGAACAAAGATAAATCATTCTTTTGCAAAAGGCTCAGTAGTTTAAGTTTGTGAAAACTTCTACAGAGATGTCAGAGGATGATCTGTCTTTAACAGGAAGGCTACATCCCAGCCTCTTCTAAAATGCTAGTGTTAATGATTTTCAGAGACAAGGTTACAAGAACTTATGCATTAGAATATCATCAAAATTGAAATTTATGGTAGTCTCTCAATGGTTCTAGTTGGAACTTCTGTGTTAAAATTACATACTGAACTGAACACCTGCTATGGAAAATACTAGAAGGAATTATAATAGTAGGAAGCATCAGCCGACCTTAACAGACAATACTACTGGCTTTGCTGATAACCTCTCCTCTTCCTCTCTCTTTTATACAATCACACACCAAATCTGAGCTGGAACCCCAAATAAACTACAAAAGAAGAACACATAAATATTAAACTAATTAAAATTTCCAGAGGAGATTGTGTTGGTTAGCTGAATCAGGAGAAGACGAAGCTGCGTGCCTACCATCCAGTCATGGGAATATTGCAGCATCTTGTACAACTGTGCAATATTTCATTCACACGTATAATTTCAGCTGACAGTGTCATAACTGTAACTTCAAATACAGCAGCATGCCCATTGCTTGTCCTGGCCTGTACAGAAATTGGCTGGCATGTCTTTTTTCCAAACAAACAAAGCAAATGTACCATATTCTAGGACAAGTTATTTTTATTTCATACATCTCTATACCATCATCACAGATGTTTCCTTTTTAAATCAGCACCTAGCTGCTATGTGTGGAGAAACAAGTATCCACACCAGGGTCAAAAATAACTGCAATCATTACCACAGTAGCAATTGCATTAAGTGCCGAGGCAGAAGCAGCTGCAACACTTACTAGTTGTGTTTTATACTCTAACTCTGTTTTCCCTCAACACCCAGATAATATACAACTTTGACCACCACTCACTTCTGATCCTGGCTTAGTGTACATGGCACAAGTATTATTACAGGGAATTAAAATGACCTGGTAACTCCCCCTTATCAGTCTTTTCCAAAAGCAGCATTAAACATACAATTTTTTTTGCAGAAAGAAAGGTGAGGCACTTTACCTTTCTGAAACCACAGATAACCCCACATGAAAAATTTACTGCATAAGTAAGAAGGTCATATCCACAACCACAAGACACCCATACAAGAGGCAGCAGGAATCATTCCACACCTTGATTCTGCTGACAGCTTCCTGAGCTTGCATCATTCTCACATTCTTGGAGGGAGTTTTATCAGAAAGCAGTTGAGTTGAACCAAGGTAATTGGCAGCAAAAATGATTCCATCGATTAAGTCTTCAGGATCACAAGGTCCAGGAACTGTAATACGGGAAAGAATCACCGAAACAATCATGCTGAACCACAGCAAAACAGCAGCACTTTGACAACTTGAGCTTGCACCTGATGGCTGCAAATCCTCCGAAATACCTCAGTTTACTATGATGATATGGCAACCAGTACTTTCAAAGTAAAACACAAAATATTAAGCAAATGCTCTCAACATCTGTGGTGAGTTGACCCTGCCCACCAAAGCAGTTCAATCACTCCCCTCCTCATCTGGGCAGGGGAGAGAAAATATAACAAAAGGTTCATGGGGAAAGACAGGGGAGAGATACTCACTAATTATTGCCATGGGCAAGACAAACTTGACTTGGAAAAATTAATTTATTTTATTACCAATCAAATCACAGTAGAATAATGAGAAATAAGAAAAAATGCTCCAACACCTTCTCCCCACCCTGGCAAGCTTTTTCATAGACTGCTGCACATTTGTATTTTTAAGGAATTTTGCATTGAACCAAGATCTAAGAAAATTTTAGTTTACTTTTTTTAATTTTTTTTTTCCTTTTAGGAGAAGAGGATTATTTTAAATAGCCCTTGGTAGAGAGGACTACCAATAGGAAATGAATTTAAATTCTAGAGAGACCTTTCATTGCTGCAAAATTCCAATGCTCAGCTATGGACTAATTGACAATCTGGCCAGAGACTCCAAAACATGCAGCTTATACACTGAAGACTAAACCAATGATCAGTTTGTAGTCTAAAGAAAACAATCAATTAAGCACAGCACACTGTAAAGCAATTGAAGGAGCTACAAGGCAGTCCAAAAAAAGTATCACATCAACTGTATTTCTGACATTTCATCAAGCATACAGAACAACCGCTGGTGGGGGGGGGGAAAGAAACTTCTATTTTCTGCTTCTGTCATGCTCTCACAACAAAATAACTGGGTGCTACAACATGCATTCTTCCTACAGTATTACAGGATGCACTCACAGAAAGGTAACAGCAGTTCATGTAGGAGGTAACTTGCTTTTACACATTGTTCTGAATAAATTCAGCACTAGTGCAACCTTAACTCCAAGACAGGAAGCATTATTTAATTAGAGGACAAGCAGCTGTAAAGCAGAGCAGATTTCCTCTGGCAGGCCTGCCAATTAATCCAATTCTGCTAATTAATCCAACCGAGATTGGATTAAGCCTGCCAATTAAAATCAACACTGGACAGAGCACCACAGTGTTAGCCTATTTTCCTTGTCCACAGAAATTCATACATGTTGTGTAAATACCATAAAAATGTAGTATTTTAAGCGATACTGAGGAAAAAAACCCATTAGAACAGACACAGAAAATATAAATGAAATACTATAAAAATAAAAGCTCCATGTTTATGAACTTCTGAAAGACTACAGTAGGATTTAGCTTAGGATCACGTTCCAGATTGGACATAATTTAATCTAAATCAGCATACCCAACCCTAGTAGCTTTTCTATTCAGCAAATAAAATAGTTTTTTATTTTATAAACCCATGCCAGTGGGTTTTTGATACCAAAAAAACCATTTAGAAATTGTAGAATTCTCTTACCTTCAACATACGTCGGAAATGAAGCCAAGCTTTTTCTGGACTGTAATTAAGACAAAAAGGATTTCAAACAGAACATAACATGCACAAATATGCATTAAAAATTTTTCCATGCAAAAAAAAAATAATTAAATGAGTCACAGTTATTAGCAAAGGAAGATCACCAATTATTAATATTTATTATTATATTTAGTATTTTCAAAATCTAAGCACCTACTAGAGTAAAATTCAATGTATTTCATTTCTGCCTATTCACCAGGCAATACGCTAGGCCCAGACTTCAGTTCTTATTGGTGTTCACTAGTGCATTAATTTAATTGTCTACCAATAAGAAATTTAATAAGAAATATGCAAGAAAGTATATAATATCTCAAAGACATTAGATCTTCCAACAAGTAAATACAGGCAGGAACATAAAAATTGCACTATACTGTTATTATTCATTACTGAAACCATCATTAACAAACTGCTGTTATTCATTGGGACTGTTCTTAGATGTATCCCTCATTAACACAGTCTACAAAAGGCTTTAGAAATTTTATCAGGTTATGTATTCCACGGGATAACTGAATTCACTATGGCCTCACCACCAACTCTGCTTACACTGTATGAAGCACAAAACCATATTTGGTAGCTTCAATTACATAAAGAGTAAAGAAATAGAATACTGAGTTCCATATGTAAATAAACAGACTAAAGGAAGACCTTACTTCCAACTGGTATGTTATATGAAAGACTTCATGACTAACACTTCAAACATCTGAAGGCTACAAATTTCAGTGAGTAAGCCATATTATATATAACATATTATGTTATAAACAATAACATAAACAACATATGAAAATTTATCAAATAAAATTCTGTGTGGCAATATATAGATGGTAATGGGTATATTGAAATACCTGCTGCTATCATATGCTGATAGGACTTCTGGATAGTTCAAGGATTACAAAACTTTAATGAATCTACAACTGACTGGTGTGAGGACACTGGCATGCCTTTTCAGATCTGAGGCTCTTTCATGTCCTCAGATGAATGTTCCTACCAAACCATCTATCCACAGACTCCAACAATTGTTTGTAATAGTTGCTGGTGTAGTGCTAAAGAGGAGATTCAAACACTGGGCTCTGACAGGCTTAGAGAACAAATCCCCTACACACCAGAGGCATCTCATGCATATAAATGATCTTTACTTTTTTTAAACGGAGTGGACAAAGGCTGTGATACAGATTTAGCAACTATTCAGCAAACCAACTAGCAACCTATATTTAGGATAGAGTGGTGTAAACCATCATCATGTATCTTTATTGCAAAAACTCACACACAAATTTAATGTGCCTTGTTCATAACCCAGGTTGAAATACATTCTACTAAGACCACAGGAACAGTAAAGTAATAGGTAAAGTTACCAATAGGTGGAAACCTACACCTTTTAATTTTACATAACCATGAATAATGAAATATCAAGGTCATTCATATTTCATGACTCTTGATAATGTCATTGCCATCTAGTATTATAAAATTTATTTTTAAGAAAAAGTTTTCCTAAGCCCTAAAATTCAATCCCAAAAATTATGAGGCTGTTTTATCACTTTATTCTTGCCTTAGAATACTAAGGCAGGAAATATTCCCCATCTGAGAGAAACTAGCAGCTGACACATCCTGCTGTGAAACCCAGTTTACACTCTGTAACTACGAGTAAGCACATCCTAAAACCTGAAATGAGTAGTATCCTGTTTGATTTCTTCCTTTGGGTATATTTACTGATATCTAAAAATTGCTAGAATATAGAATTTATATGAAGAAAGCTGAAAGCTTTAATAAGCTAACAGTACAGCAGATGAAAACTTAATGGCATGATCTACTGTTGAAAAATTATGGGTTTCTCCAGTCTTTTGAAACTTTTCATTATCTTCTAAATGCAAGTAGAGACTGGCACAACTACATACATGTTGAAAGCTTCCTTATCCCTTGATAATTATAAAAGAAAAATAGAAAGAATGGCTTACTAATTAGTGTTTCAACTGTAATCAGTATTTTCTCTTGTAGTGGATCAGGTTTTTAATATAGGAAGATAATTCATGCACTGCTATTGGTAGCAATACAGTATTTGTTACTCTACAGTTTCTACATGGTTTATAAGTTTAAAAATTAAGAAGCAAATAAACCAAGCATTTGCAGATTCTTCTGCTTACAGAGCCTGCCATTCTATACTAACTCAAATACTTGTTATGTTAAAGCGTTTTATTTTCACACTGCAAGAGGTTCTACTCACACTTTTCATTTTGTGTTGGTGGAATTACTGCACTGTAAAACACTGCTAGGTGAGGGGGGGAAAAAAAATAAAGCAAGTATGCAGCTTTATTTTGAGGAGCCTGGAGTCAGGAACTGAATTCTGACTATGAATCACTGGCAGGACAGTTTCTACAATGACAAAATATTAAACAGCATAATTTACTACCTAATTGATTTAATTTTAAGAACTTTTTCATCTGGCTGAGAAATATTTTCTTTGTGGGAAAATAATCTGCAAGGAAAAAAGGAAAGGGCTTCCTTGTTTTGCCTCTGCTACAGAGGAGATGTTGGCTGTTGGGTAAATCAATACCTCCCAGCCTGTTAAATAAATTTAGTGGCAGCTGAACACAGAGTCAGCAATGCCACGATTAAGAGTCTTAAGTATGTTAGAAATTCAGTCAGACAGCCAGGCAAGCATAAGGGAAAGGAGCATAAGGGAAAAGCATAAAGGAAATCAGCTTTTCAAGTTTATTACAATTTTGAAAGAAGAAAAGGGATTGTGCAGGTGCAAGGGGGCAAGGAAAATTAAAGCATGCATAAGCATAAGCAGCATGAACAAGACTGTGGCTTTTAAAAGATTTCACTCTACCTCTTTATTAGTGGAGGCCTCTGCTGTACTGCAGACATCCTGGTGATGTTGCCTACTTGATGATTCAGCACCCCGAGGTGAAGAGGAATCTGGAGACGGAGACTAGACATGGCAGGAAAATGAAATAATATTATGAGTGTCCAGTGTAGAAATTCTTCTTTCATATTTTCCTCTAACTTGACAATCTCTAATCAAAGTAGAGATGAGGGGAAAAAAAGACAAAACAAGACAAACACTTAAAATGCTGTAATCCTTGCTTTTTATGACAATGATCACATTTCAATATCTCAGTGAACTTATTTTGAACAGTTAAAAGACACTTGTGTTTATTTGTCAGAAATGTATGAAATCAAGCAGTTGTGAAAATCGAAAGCTGTACTTGGTGGTAGGCAACACTCAGTCAAAAAGGGAGTCAAGTATTTTTGCCAGGTGAATGGAGGACAATCTGGTATTGGGATAACTATGTACTCTTACATTCAACTAAGCTGCAGTTACAGGACTTTCAGCTGCAGGAGAACATGACTGTGGCCTGCAGATAAATGACTGAGCTTACTGAAGGCTGCAGACAATGCAGACCGATATCCTGAGCTCTGACACTCCAAGAAAGAAAAAAGGTGAAGTCACTTAGCAGTAAGCTCTGGTGGGAGACAAGTGAATTGACCCTACCAGAACACAGGGATTCAGCTAAAGATTACTTAGTTGGCAAACTCGGGAAAGTGAAGAAAAGACTGCACACGTGCTCTCAGGTATAATCACCTGAGGTGCTAAACTAATTTAAACTGAGCAGAGGGGGGCTGCAGTGGTTGTCCATAAATGTTATTCCATCATCTTACAAAACAACTTTTATAAACTGTGCAGAGTAATACTGATGTATTCAAGGACTTGTGCACATATTCAATGATTATTCAATACCATTGTAATCAAGGATTGTGACTCCTTATTCTAGATACACTGCAAACTTGGAAGATATTCCCTAGTTCATGCTATGATCTCAGTAATATACATGCTCTTTAGATCAAATTTCCTCATTTTTCTCTTTTCACCAAAAACAATTCAGTGAAGCACCTGACTATGTGATCTGCCAGCAAGTATCTTGATAAAGGGAAAGAATGCTTTGGGAAAGGATATTCTAATCATAGACAATTCCTAATGAATGCTGGTGACACTAAAAAGCTGTAGCAAGGTATCTATAGTACCTAGCAGGGGGCCCTGGTATGGGGGTATATGACACAGGAACACAGAGTATGGAATCAGTGAAGGTGACCAAAATGAAAGAGTACAAAGCTTTAACCCAGCAAGCATTTTTTAGAGGTAGATTTTAAGGACATACCTGCAAAACATGTCTGTGCAAGCCAAAATGTGAATCTTCAAAGGAAATTTAGCATTTAGCTATGCAAGCTGGATGTTTAGCCCAACAGCCCTGGCATTCTACACTCTCCTTTGACACAAGGAGACCATGGCCCTAGCTTTGCTAACTCAGCAGTTCATCACAGATGGCAAAACAGTCAGCTGCTATTCTTCTCTTTTCATAAGCAATTACATGGCATGGCTTTTCTCTAAGCCAATGAGTCATACCAGAAAAGGGCTACATTTCCAGTGTTCTGAGCTGGCAGCAGCTCCAATCTAGGAGTGCCCTTGTGCTCTGCATCCACTCCAGCTGCAACATTGCATTCTATAAAACAGTGTACAAAATTAAAAAAAAACCACCAAAACCAAACAACCAAAAGCCCAAACCACTAAGTTTCCCTTAGATATGGAACAAAACAAGAAAACTACACTCCCTTCTCCTCTTTCTCTTTACACTCATTGCTCTAAAACATCCATCTCAGATAATAACTAGGTATTAAAATCATAGTTAACTAACAAAGGCTTCCAAAGAGTTAGGATGCAATTCCTTACACATATGTCTCCTAGGTAGAAGAGCAGTCCCTGTATCTCCCTGTATTTTGAATTACAACTGTAAGGCAAAAGGAGATGCAGCTGTGAAACCGTCCCTGACCAGATACAGCTGTGAAATGGTCCCTAGAATTCTGGGATTTGCTTGTGCCATCAGACTGAAGAACTGCTCACTGTACCTTGAGCATTCAAGCAGGGTCTTGAATGAAATACAGGCTCATTTGGCTTGCTATGCAATTACCAGAGTTAACAGTGCAACAATGGCAGAAATAGCAATTCTATTTACATAGGGAAGTGTCTTCATAACACTCACATTCTTAATAGTTATGCAGTATTTTTGTGTTAGGATTAAATATAAAAGGCTCACAATACTATCAATTCAATAATGACATCCTAATATTGTAGGATTGAGCTTTAAACAGTAGAAAAAGAAACCAAGTTAAACACCAAATGTTTCCACACACAAAAAATATCTTTAGAAGGCCTGAAAGCTCTGATATTTACACACTGAAGGAAAACAATTAATTATTTAAACCAGACATTTGGCATTAAGAAACTTTGCACCATTCAAAATGTACTAACAGTTACTTCAGTAGCACTACAAATACTTTTACTCTGCTATTTTCATTTACAAAGTATCAGAACTAAGCAACCATCAAAATTATCACAGGCTTTCTGTAGGCTCTGTTTCAATGTCTGCTCAAATACTGCTGGGGGGAAAAAGAAGAAAACCAAAACCAACCAACCAAAAAAAAAAAAAAAAAAAACTCAAAAAACCCAAAAAAAAAACCAAAATCAAAACCAACCAACCAACCAACCAGTACTCCCCAAACTACAAAACCGAAATATCAAACATCCTACAAAGTTTGCTACATGACATGACATGAGAGCTATCATGTCCAAAAACATTTGTAGAAAAAAGTTAAGACTTGGAAGAACAAACACTCATCTTCAACATCAAAATGCATTTTTTAAAGGTACCATATATAACGTACAAAGAAAGAATGCAGTCACAGCAATAACAAGTAATATTTTGATAGATCATAGTGGATAGACAACTTGCATAGCTGCTCTAGATAAAGTATAAAATAAAAACTTAGTGACTGCTCTGTTGTCATTAACAAAACAAGTTTTGGAAGCCTAACAGAAATGTCAGAACAAACACAGTAAGCTCACGTGAAGCATGCTGTTATTGGGTACAGAAGTCCATCAATGGAATTAGAATTTTTTTTTCTTAAGTGCATCAATAAAAAAGTGCTAGTTACCCCATTCTTCCTCTCCAGTATCTACTTACATTTTTCTTACGATATTCAATCTGGTACATCCAAAAATTCTCCATCTCAATTTTGGTGTTGTTTGACTCTAACTAATGTGCAAGCCACTCCACCTGAGAAACCTTCCTCGCTACTGTGCAGAGAGATTTAGTAACAGAACTTGTAAAAGGAGAGGATTGTGTTACATCTAGCTTATCCAGGTCAATTCAGCTGTTTACTACATAGCTCACGAACACATATGTAACTGACACTGAAGCATCTCTAAATACAAGCACTTGCTCTTGCTTTATAAAAGCAGTGATGTTTTACATGCTTTTAGCAGCAGATCACCTGAAAAAAGTATAACTTTTGGGTCACATAATCACACACAAGGCTGGGACAGAGGGGATGAAATCATAGAATCATAGAGTCATAGAATGTTTTCTCTTGGAAGGGACCTTAAGATCATCTAGGTTCTACTGCCCCTAGATCAGCTTGCTCAAAGTCCTGTCCAACGCTTGAACACTTCCAGGGATGCAGCATCCACAGCTGCTCTGGGCAAACTGTGTCAGTGCCTCATCACTCTCACAGTAAATAACTTTTTCCTTATATTTAATCTAAATCTACTTTCTGACAATTTGAAGCCATTCCCCTTGTCTATCACTGCATGCCCTTGTAAAACATCCCTCTCCTAGCCCTCAGTACTCTTTAGGTACTGAGAAGCTGCAGTAAGGTCTCCCCAGAGTCTTCTCCACTCCAACTCTCTCAGGCTGTGTTCATGGAAGTGCTCCAGCCCTCTGATCATCTCCATGGCCTCCCTCTAAACTCACTCCAGCAGGTCCACATCCTCCTTATGTCACGGTTCCCAGAACTGGAATCAGTAGTCCAGGTGGGCTCTCACAAGAGCGGAATAGAGAGGCAAAATCACTTCCCTCGACCTGCTGGCCACACTGCTTTTGATGCAGCCCAGGATATCATTGGCTTTCTGGGCTTCAAACGCAGTTTATGTTCAATCTTTCACCCCCCAGTATCCTCAAGTCCTTTTCTGCAGGGCAGCCCTCAATGAGTTTTTTCTCCCAGTTTGTATTTGTGTTTGGGATTGCCCCAACCCAGGTGTAGGACCTTGAATCTGGCTTTATTGAACTTCATGAGATTCTCACAGATCCCCTTCTCAGGCCTGTCCAGGTCCCTCTGGATGGCATCCCTTCCCTTTCTTCAGCAAAATTCACTGAAGGTACAAAACCAGAGATTTTCATCTAAGCAGTGACTCTGTACCTCTGTCAAAGTCTTTGAAGAAAAATTCCTACCTGTTACTGTTATATTACTGTCTCAAATACAAAATAAAAATACAGCTAGGACACATAGAAGTTTAGATCTGACACAGAAAAGTTCAAGGGAGCAAACTATAAACATAACCAACAATAAATGTAACTGAGCCTGTTAGGGCAAGATAGCCCTTTATTTTGCCCATTTCAAAGAATCTCTTGGCCACATGAGCCAGTAGCAGTAACCATGAAGTACCCCAGTCACACTTTTTGAGCAGGTAACTTCTCTTTGAATAAAATCTTATCTGTATGGACTCTGATTGTCCATCAGGTCACACATACACGCTTTGTAGGTAAGGTCTGTCCAGCACCATGCATGCTGGATGGAAGACTTGCAGCACAGCAGGGCTCCTGGCAGCTGGTTGAGCGCTGGATGTTTCTCTTCTCTTGAGTATGGACTTCCTTAGCTGTACTTCCACTTGAACTTCCAGTAACAATGCAGTTTTATGCATCAGTTTGAAAAAAATCAGTGTAGATCTCTCCTGTGTTTTCAAAAGTGTGGTTCTAGTTTTCAACAGCACAGAAAAACCCTTGAAATTACTTTCATCTGTCAATAATTAAAAAAAACCTAAAAACCAAAAAAATATTCAAGAGGTTATGTATCCAGTGCTCAATGTAATTTAAAAGCCTGTAACTCATCTGGGAGTGTTTGTCCTCAAGCAGACTAATTGATAAAGTTAAGCTTTCTTCTGTGTAACTGATGAATAAAACTCTTTTGTATTGGTTTGGTTTTTTAATGACTTTTGGTTTCAGGCTTTTGAAACTTTTTTTCCATGTAAACTTAAATCTGTGGCCTCATGTAGATGACAGAAAGGTGACCTGTAGTCTGTGTGCTCAATCAACAGTCTCAAAAGGTCTGCTCGGAAAAAACCCCAAACAATATACTATCACTATAAGCTCATCTTTACTTCATTCTTTCCTTTCTCTTTTTCCCCCCTCTTAGTTCATCTATTACTGAAGCGTGCTTAATTATTTAGAAAACTTCTCTATGGCCTTTTTAATAATACATTGCTCCTGCTGTGGAAAAAGTGAAGCAAATTCATCTCCATGCAAACACTTCACTTCTGGAGTCATAAGAACTGAGAAAATCCAGCAATTGAGAACTCAAAGGTTGAAATAAAACATATGTAACCAAAAACAACAGAGAAGTAAAACAATGCAGCTCAGTTCTGTTCTATCTGGAAGGCTTGTCTTTAGCTCTAAATTTCTACTTCACAAATCTAAACCACCCATGTATGTGGTTTTACTTTATATTAGGGTTTATTCTTTATGTTAGGGTTTATTCTATCATCATACCACCTCCAGTGTCTGCAAAGGAACAGAGACTGTGAACACCAGTGACCAGGGCTTTGCAAAACTGAAGTCTTGGCATGCAGAACAAACCATCCCCTGCAGGTCAGCAAAACTCGGCTTTCAGATCTACAGCCCCACAGATAACAGACCTCAGAAAAAGGTCATGGTGTCTTGTTCTTAAATGCCCTCCAAACCACTGCTTCCTCCTGATTATGGCAGAAGTGAAGAAGGCAGCCTGCTTCTATTCTCTTTAAATCACAGCCCAAAAAATTCTACTTGAGTTTTTGTACCTTTCAGTGCTTTTCTTATCAGGTCTCTGTACTTCCGTAACTAAGCAAGCCGCTCTTCTCAAAGCCCTACAACATTTGAAAGTCCCTTCTTAAGACCTGCCATGCAGTTTAAATACCAGAATATTTCATTGCATTTTGAATTATCTGCTATGCAAAACTACACTCTTTTCGACTTGAAAATGTTTCATCCTCAAGTACAGATCATGCATTGCATGTCTTCTATTTAAACCTTTAAACACCACAATTTCTGTGCTTGGCTAGGTGCATTCACTGCAAGTTTCCAGTGGAGAACCTGACAGGTAAGAATGATGAGCAAGAGCTGCCTAAATGAGATATGGGCCTTCCCTTCCAATGAGGTAACTGTGTGCATCTAGAAGAACATATTTTCCTGAAGGATCTCCTGCTTTACTGCTCTTGGGCACATGCATACCACAAACTCCATGCTTGAAACTTTTCACAGCTCCAGCTACAAACTTTATTCACTGTGGTGTAAAGGCTAAGAGAATTGGGATTGTTTAGCCTGGAAAAGAGAAGGCTTCAGGGTGACCTAATTGTAGCTTTCCAGTACCTGAAGGGAACCTAAAAAAAAACCTGCAGAGGTACAAGAGTAAGTAGCGACAGGAAAAGGGGGAATTGCTTGAAACTGAAAGAGGACAGGTCTAGAT
The DNA here is from genome assembly GCF_001715985.3 of Manacus vitellinus. Lineage (NCBI taxonomy): Eukaryota > Metazoa > Chordata > Aves > Passeriformes > Pipridae > Manacus > Manacus vitellinus. The sequence continues at coordinate 3,043,855 of NW_021940917.1, read as the reverse complement.
CATGTATTAGGAAGAAATTATTTCCTGTGAGGGTGGTGAGACACTGAAACAGGTTGCCCAGAGAAGCTGTGAATACCCCATCCCCAGAAGTGTTCAAGGTCAGGCTGGATGTGGCTCTGAGCAACCTAGTCTAGTGGAAGGTGTCCCTGCCCATAGCAGGAGGCTTGGAACAAAATCTTTAAGGTCCCTTCCAACCCAAGCCATTCTGTGATTCCATGATTCTATGTGTGAACAAAATCTCCCCCATTTCACACTCAGAAAACACAACCTAACTGTATTTCCATGGTCTTTTCCATTACAGGTCAGTTTCCTGATGTCACACTTGCAGCTCTAACTGCCATTGTATTTGAAAAAGAGATCCTTGTTGAGGCCATATCCAAGTGATGGTCTGCTTTGGTTTAAAAAGTTTCTGATAAACAGATTTGAGAAAGATATGTCAGTTGTACACATCTCATATGTGTGGCAAACATTAAAAAACCCTCTTACTGCCTTTATTCAAAAGACACTGAGGATTTTTCAGCTTTTATCAAATACACAACTCCCTTCCCACAAGCTAGATGTCCAGACCATCTCTTATTCAAGAGAAAGCACATGTCACTAAATCAGGGTGCACAAGGCACGTGGCAGCTGATACTCTAGATTGTTAAATATTAAACAGGTAGCTCTGTACACTATTTATTTATTCACAGAAGCCAGCTACCTGCATCACAAGACTACCAGAGTTTATTACAACAGAATAATCCATGGGCTGTGAGAAATTTTCTTCTTCATGTATCTACCAAGCATTTCTTTTGAGGAGAAATACATAGGAATGACTCATATTCCTGGTAGGTTACCTGTGAATAAACCTGAAATCAGGACATCTTAAGTGCAAATGGATAGAGTGATCTGTATCTTTCTTACCATCACAGCCATTGCATGTCTTTCCTAACAGTCCCAAACTATACCCAGCTGCAGGTTAGCAGAATATTTCTGGGTTGTTAGCTTCTCAAAATAGTCTCTGGACAGTTCCAATTGGTATTTTACCAAGCATTCTGCTGTGAATGTATCACTCAAATGCTCAGCACTGGGAAGTAAAAGCCACTTTCTTGCAAAAAAAGGCAAAAGTAGTTGTATCTAATGAGTCTCAACTGAACGTTTCTGACTCCCTGGCTTCATTGGTCTCCAGTGGAGAGCTCCTAGCTAAATAAAAAGTGACTGCTACTTGGACCTAAAGAGGTCTTATCAGTTTCAATATCATACAATTAAGAACACAAAAGTATTACAAATATTTTCAAGTAAGTTCTATCTCTAAAAGGAAAATTGTTTTGCTAAAAAATATAAGGACAATTTTCAAAGTAGACCTGCAAAATAACTGAAGGTAATAAAAGCATCCAATTTGCATTATTTATCTGCAGCTCCTTGATATTTCTGAGGTAAGAAAATAGTGTCTGCCTAAAGATAAAAACAGTCTTACTTCAAGGTCAGTGTTACAGATCAGAAAGAAAAACATCTTTGGTCTGGTTGGCATAAACTAATTGGCCTCAGGTCCTGTCCTCTTTTTTCTCAAGAGAGACAAAAATAAAATTTATGATTATATGAATGGGCTTCACTATATTTTTATTACAATTGACCACTCATGGTCACTTAGTCAAGACAGTCTTTTTTTGCCCAATGTACAGCTACGTAATTCCACAAATGCTTTGTTAAAGAAAGTAGACTGTTCCTGAGTTGCCAACTGAATTAAAGAATCCAGTAAAGCAAATACATACCTCATCTTCAGCGAAAAACAAAATTCCTACACTGACCCAAGTTCCTTCTACGTCTTTCCCTCAATCTGCTGTAGATCTTCTAAACTGTTTGCCTAATTCACTTCCTCGCTCCAAGAACACAGATTGTCTGTACATCTACAACCATCACTTATCTTCTCAGTGAGCTATACTGTCATTAGAGATCACTGTTTTGATTGCAGCCAGTCCTGAAAATCTAAGTGAGGTTCTTATCTGACGTGCTGTGGAAAATATCAAACAAGAAATTAACTTTTGGTGCAAAATGGGAACCTCTGTGTACTTCAATATCTAATCTGTGCAGAGACCAGCAGAAACACCTGTTTTGTCGCTGTATCAGCACACCAGGCTGAGTCACATCAGCATATCTTAGAACAGTTAACTTCTGCAAAATGCAGATAGATTTTGTAGAGCAGCTGAAGCACCTTCAGGAAGGCCTTGATGCTCTCAGGATCCTCAGCCTAATGTCACAGAGACCATCACTGTACTTGGTGTTACAATCGATCAGGAAGCAATAGGAAGTTCTTCGATCCTCCAAGCAAAGACAACACTTACAAATATAGACAATATGGTAAACAAAATGTATAGCAAAGTAATGTGATTGATTTGAAAAAGGGGAGAAAAAGAATTACAGCTTTTGGAATTTTTTTAATAAGTCAAAAATAATTGTGTCCCATAAAGAATAATCTGAGATTTCTTTAGCCCTCATATGACTGCTAATCAACTCTGTAAAAGACATAATTTTTAAAATATTAGTAGAAAAAACTTTTGCAATATAGGTTTGGTTTCGTAGGTTTTGTTTGTTTGTTTGTTTGTTTTCTTGTTTTTGGGTTTTTTTGTGTGTGTGTGTGGTTTGTTTTTTTTTTAATGTTCAATAAAACTAGTAAGAATCAGGAAAACAATTCAAACCTACTTATCACTGTGTTTCCAAAAAAATTTAAATCTAGATGCTATGTCTCAATCAGCTTGCATGTTTTTTCAGCAACTCAAACACCATGCTCCAAAAATCTCTTCCCATTTGTAGAATACTAGTCTTCATAATTTTGAAGGCAGATAAAGAAACCAGAAGCCTGTCATAGAAATACTGGGTATGTGATATTTTTTCACCATCTGAATTCCCTTTGCAATGGCTGAGGTGTTTTAAATAGTTCTGATGCATTCTTAAAGTTACAATAATTCAGTTTAAAACACCAAACAACACATTAAAAGTTCTATTTTTGGTGTTCTTCTCAAAAAAAAAACAAGGTCAAAAAAACATTCCACAGCAGTAAAGAGGATAGAGCAAATGTTTGCAGTGCATTTACCCTTTCAGTAATAGCCTAGGAATACATAATAGACTATTTTCAGTCAGTAAATGTAGCCCACCAGCTCTTTTCATATTAGGCATAAATTTAATGCAGTTAGCAGTTGGTTTTGAGTTTATTTTATTAAAAATGCAGAAAATTCATAAAACTTGGAGTACATATTTTCTTACAGACAGCTGGAACCACAATTTGGGAAACAATTCTGATCCAAGTTAATCCTCATGCCAAAAGTAAGGATTTCAGAAGTGCTGATGCTATAAATCCAAATGATGGCCTTTGATGCTCAGGTTGCTGGAGAGTGAATACATTTTACAGTGATAATGTAATATATTGAGGTTCATAACCTATTTCTAGAGCCTGCAAGTGGACATGCAACTTTTCTGGAATATAACTCTGAGCTACAATACCACCATACAGAATATTAATAGATTTCTGACAGAATTGTTGGGATTATGTGACAGAAGATGAAACTTAAAAACCTAGAATTAATAAAAACACACAAGGATAGATAATAGAAAAGGAAGTGTTTGGTAGCTATTCTAAAATACCCCATGGTAGCAAAAAATGTAACAGCACTTGTTTCAGAAAATACAAGTAAAGAGCTCTGTGTAACAAATCCAGTATACCTGGGGTCAGCAGTGTTTAATAAAGAAAGATTTGGCTACCAGATAATGCATGTGGTTATTTCTCTCGTGCTCTCTAGAGTACAAATTTAAAACAAAGCACCACATACTTTCTCAAGAATGAGACACAGAACAACACATGTGCCCTTCTTCACTGTCGTGCATGTCACAATTAAAGGAACGAGGCATACACAATCTGAGAGCCAAAAGCTTTGTATACTCACATCTCCATCTAGTGGTCTCTGGTCGTCAGAATCCCTGGATGGACTGATGTCCTGCCGCATCACCCAGATAGGCTCCTTAGGTTCATCAGGGGTATAAGGAGAACGGATGGTCCTTGTCTTCACTTCCTCAATAGCCTCTTTAATATCCTTGATGGCCAGTGAAATTGCATCTCTCTTTTCCTTGCTGTACCTCTGTACAGATTCTCCTGAGCTGGATGTAACTCGAGAACCAGATGTGAGCTGGCCATTACTTTCATGCCCACCACTGACAAGAGCCTGACCATGCTCCAAACTCTGCTCTGACTCTGGCATGTCTTCAGCTGCCTTGTCTAAGCTCTGGGAGCTCATGCTCTGCTTCACCTCTGCTACAATCTGATCAATGTCCTCCTCCTGTTCATAGCTATCCATTCTTGGGTAGGGTGCAAATTCTGCTTCCTTTTCAGGGCTGTCAGACTCTCCATCCGATCGCTCATCGTAGTGGTGAAGGCGGGCACCAAGTGCCTCCTTACGGTAATTGTCGGCTTCCTCCCTTTCCCGCTCATACTGTTGGATCCCCTCCCTAACATCAAGGTCTGGTGTATCTCCTATTTCCTCATATACATGCTCCTGCAGTCCATAGTCAGCGTAAGCCTCAGCATACTGCTCATCCTCTCCTCGGTGGAAGAGACGATGTGTGTAGACATAACCTGAGTAGGCCGCATTCATGGCTTCCTCGTGCTCAATGGAATGGAAGTGTAAGTGATTGGGCAATGTTCGGTTATGAATGGCCTCGCCATGCTCAGCCTCAGCGTTCTCCGTGTACTCCTCAGACTCCGGCCTGTACTGCACCGCATACGCGCTCTCATCCTCATTCTCCTGCACCCTCTCTGTGTCGTAACTGTCCTCCACCGTGGCTATCACATCCCCTTCTGCAGTATCCGTGTGATTGTGGAAACCACTCTCCGTGCTGGCTGACCGAGCTAACATCCCTTCCTCCTCCTGCCCAGACAGGCCCGCTTGGATGCTGTTTGTATGCCTTGGGTAGCGAGTCACATACCTCTGCTCCTCTTCCACTTCTGAGTGCTCCAAATCAGCCTCCACTGACTCATTCACTGCTCCATTCGCTGGCTCTTCACTGATCTCCCCCTCAGGTGGTCCAACCAAATGGTTCATGGCAAGTTCTGTAGGGTAGGTCACTTATTCTACTGACATTTTGTCTATCACAGCTGGAAAGAAACAAACAAAAAAATACCTCTGACATTACTCTTAAAAAAACCCTGGAATCAATAAGCAGAAGCAACAAAGGCACCCTTCCTTCCCCATAAGACAAACATTTGACTTGGTCAGCTCTCCAGTAAGACAACAGCCAGCACAACAGTATTATCTCCCATGCAAATACCTCCAACAGCAGCAACCAGAAACAATACTGCTAGGGACTGAACTTCTCACTTCTGTGGACAAATTCCTGGTGCAAGAATCATTTCCGAGCAACTCTTGGCAGTGGCATTTCAATGATGCTGGCAGGTGTATATGAGAAAAGCTAACTTTTGCCAGAAGCTCCACCATGGCAGAGATACAACAGAAGTATTTCACCTTTGCTCCAGCACTCTCCCTGTAGCTCACTAACTCAGAGCAACGGAAAGAGGTTGTAATGTAAAACAACAGATTTAGTCCTGTCACAGGAGCCTGCAATTGCTCAGATACAGGACAGCTATGCATTCGACAATTCTTCAGTGTCTTGGCATCTTAGCTAAGATACCTGAGCTAATCACCCTCTGCACTTTTGAAAAATCAATAGAAATGAAAGTGCGCTCTCAGGTTATCTGAAGCACCTGTTTCTTCTCGCGAGAGAAGCACGTGACAACTATACATAATCAGTTAAAATGGCTTTTTTCCTAAAACATGGAGAACACTTTACTAATATTCATAACCATGACACATTGAGACTAGTGAGGCATCTTAGCTTTGCTGACTTCAAGTAAAAAAGATTTCAAGCTTCTACAAGTTTCACAGGGCAAGCAGGCCGATCTAGCTCTTAAAGTTTCATTTTTATGTAACGTCTTCAGCTATTTTGAACCTTACCTTATGCTTTTAAAATGCAGTGTCATGAAAAGGACACACTATATGCTTTTAAGTTCGTGAACCAAACCACATATCCGTAAGTAAAATACAGCTCTAGCCTGTGACTTATTGCTAAGTACTAAAGAAAAGGTACCTATTGGAAGACTTCTGACCTGAAGGATCCATAAAAGCATATGTCAATTACCAACTAAAAAAATTAATGTGAATGTGAAATAGAACTTGAATCAAATCTAGTAAACAGAGACAGGGAGGCTCAGGTGGCACTTTGCTGACTAAATGAGATCTGTGCAGAAGAGCTAGTGGGAATAACTTCCTGTGATGAGAAAGCAAAAGTAATTTCAGTTGCCCTCTATTAGAAAAGTTGAGAGGTATGCAAGGCTAGATGTGAGCCACTTGAACTACACTTCCATGGGAAATCCAAAGGGTACAACTTCCAGCTCAGTGAACACTTGTTGTCTTTGTTACACCCCTAATGTTTTAGCCTTATAAACTTAGGAGTTCTAAAAAAACCCCCAAAGAACCAAAATCAAAAGAAAGAAACAAACAAACCAAAAGCAAATCCAAACCAAACCAAACCAAACCACAACAACAAACCACAAAAACTACAAAACAAACACACAAAACCCCCCAAACAAACAAACCACAACAAACCTAAAATGCATCTTGGTCCTGATTCCAGACTTTTTCATTTTCAGAAACTGCTCATACACAGCTTTCACAAACCTAGTGTGCTGTGTTTAACCTCTAAGACTTGTCTTTCCCATTCTCATCATAATGAAGAAAATATAGTATATAAAAAATGCACTTGTAAAATAATAGCTAATCAATCCCATTAGCTAAGCAGATAAGGATGTTCTACACAACCTAACTGTTTTTCAAAATAACTAAAAAAACCCTCAGTTTGCTTTTTCCAGCTAAGGAAGATGTGTTAGTAAAAAGGTTTCCATGACAAGATAAGGTCTTGTCCAAGTAAGACTTTCAAGAAGTTAGAAAGAATGGACATCTTAGAAGTGTGTATGCAGGTGTGCACCAGAACTAACAAACCACTCTCCTCCCTGCAGCATATGATATGTTATTTAAGTAAGCAAGAACACTAATACTGGAGAGATTTACATTTTTAGCACACAAAAAAAAGAGTGAAGATGCCAAGGCATAACAGCCCTTTGAAAAGTCCTTCCCAAGGAAGATTACTATTGAGGAATACATTTGGTGTAGGCAGCTCTGTTTTCAGCTTGCAGCATGAGATATAGGTGGAGCTCTGGGTGGCAGGAGCCACAGGCAAGAGCCATGAATTGCTGAGCCTTTGCATAGACAAGAGCACCAGTAGCACCAGCCAGGTGGATGGACACCAGGAGACACAGCAGGAACTAAAGACTCAGGAACAAGAGTGAGACTTCCATGCACTTGGACTGTCAGGGGATAAAAGCCCAGGGGGTTCTTTGTTAGGGGTCCCTCCTTGGAGGCCCCAGGTCCAACTGTTTGTGTGTTGCTGCACCATGAATAAGTGGCTCTGTGGAATGAGACATCTGCTGTGGGAAACCTGGGGTCGAACCAGTAAGGAAATCTGGTCTAATTAAGTAAGAATGGGTGGGGAGTCAAGGGGGGACCTGTCAGGTCACTGGAGCCGCCCACTGCAAAGGGGCTTTGGTGCCAGCAGTGAAAGTCTCTGGTGGTGGGAGTGTGACAGCCAGAGAGCCTCATGAATGGTCAGACTGGGAAGTTTTATTAACATTGCCTGCTTTTAACCAAGTCAGTTATAAAATTTCCACTCTTTTGCATGTAGACAGAATTAGGCTAAAGTAGAGGACTGTTTAAAAAATCTGCCTTAAATTTGTTGCATTCAAAATAGCACTAACTCATATCTAAGTGTCATTGGTCACCCACAGAAAAAGGGTAGTGCTAGTTGAAAGGAATGAAGTTACACATAAACACAAGATTACGATCAATTTTTTGAAATCTTATCACATGTATCCTGACACATCTTTAGCTGAGTTATGTTTTTAGAAAAGAAGGCAAAAAATCAACCACATGAAGATATCTCAAGTCAAATAAGTCAAATTACTCAAGTATCAAATGCCACAATGCTTAAGACAATAAAAGTTCTGATAATAGCTCAAAACATGTCATCCCACTTTAGAATTCTTACTACAAGATTGCAACATCATGCATTCTATGGACAGGCAGCATCATTGACATGTCTAGCTGTGAGAAACAAATTACAAACCATACAAAAATATTGCTAAGTACCATCTAAGAGACCCAGCATTTTCCTTTTGCAAAGTGCAAGTCCAAATTCCCACTTGTAAAATTGTCCTTGGTCGAAGAATTCTCTCAGTTTAATTTCAAATATTGATATCCTAAAATTTTCAAAGTTGTGTCTTTTGAAGGGAGGAGGAGAAAACACTACGCTTTACTTAAAACTTTTTACTGAAAAAGGTTCCTTCTGTTTGCCTTTCCTCCTATAAATAAAATTAAACTAAACTTCTTAATTTTGCAAACAATAAAATATTATTTTTAAATCTAAAAAAATTTAATCATTAGAAAATAAGTTTACTTAGAAAATTGTAGATCTGAATAAATGTCCTTAAGTCACCTACGCCCCTGTAACCTTCAATGAAAAGTAAGCTTCTAAATCAAGAACATTTATTTTACTGTTTAACAATCAGTCTTTAGGACAGTAATTTAAAGAACACTTATTAAGACTGAGGGTTAGAAGTACTAAATCTCTTTTCATACATGGTAGCTGGAAGACTACTAAAATCCACACCTTTTATTCTCAGCAGCATTTCCCTCAAGCAAATACAAGGTCTGCCTGATTTTTCTCACCAGACCTTCAAAAAGCACTTTATTTCCTGCAAGCAAAAAAAATCAATAACCCACATAAAATGCCCCAGACAGAAGAGAATATAAGCAAGAGAGGTCATCCAACCTTGGAAATATAGACACAACACCTATCTGAACAATATTATAGTCTCATATTAATTACCCAGAACAGCAGCTGTGCTCCAGTAATCAAACATATATGAGAAAGTGCTCTGTAAGCACTCTTTCACACAGGACTTGATGGATGACTCTGTCTTCACAATAGAGAAATCAGAGTTTGATTACTACTACAACTAACTCTTTATTGAAGGTTAAATGACCTTCCTGCCTGTAAAGAAAAAAAAATAAATATATCCATATATTTCTCATGCAACATGAAGAAAAAGTTGGAAGTTTCAGAATTTTTCTCTACTACTTCATATTAAAAAAGAAGCATTTAAAGCACCACCAAAGGGCAGACCAACATCTTAGAGCAAGAACACAACATGCATGCCCAGTGCTACTCAGGAAAAGATACACAGTAAGAAAAGGTGAAAGTGTGAGTGATCAGATTCCAATTTGATTTGTTACTTCTTACCCAAGTCCAGATGCATAATTGTTTGGTTTCCAGTATATACAGGTAGAAATAAAATTATTATTATTACTACTATTACTATTATCATTCCAAATAGGACTTTAAGGTTTATTTTATAAGAGCATCATGCATCATATTTCCACAGTTCAATTCTGACTTGAATAAAAGCTCATACTCTTGATATGTCTGTATATTATAGTTACTGTCTCAAAACAAAGCTGTGTGCCACATGGAACTAAGACTATAGACACACACACTTTTTTTCTGTCATATACAGGATAACAAGATAACTCAAGTTAGGAAGGCACCACAGGACGTATCCAGTCCAAACCCTGGCCAAAACACAGCCAGCTTTGAGCTCAGAACAGATTGCTCAGGGCTTTATCCAGTTGGGGCTTGATAACCTCCAAGGCTGGTTATGGCACAGCCTGTATAGGCCCCGACTCCAGTGCTGGACTGTCCTTGTGAGGAAAACATTTCTTCCTTACAGTTAGTTTCAATTTCCCCTGTTTCAGCACGTCCCAGTTGTCTCCAACACTCCCTCCCACCACAGAATACTGTGAAGAGCCCGCTGCATCCCCTCCATCCCCTGAGCTGTTGTTGGGTGACCCCGAAGCCATCCCTGCTCCCAGCTGAACCAGCCCTGGTCCTGTAGCCTCTCCTTGCAGGGCAAGGGCTCCAGACCCACTGTCTCAGTGGCTTCCCATCATCTCCCTGCAGTGTCATTCCTCTATCAGGGACCCAAGGCAGAGACAGTACCCAGGTGGGGTCTGGCAGGTGCTGAGCAGAGGGGATGATCCTCATGCTGCCCTGCTCTCAGGATCGTGTCTGTCTCAAACTGCCCCAGGTGCTGCTGACCCTTATTTTGCTGTGTGGGCCATGTCCCAGAACTGCTACTTGGCTCCACCAGCCCCAGTCTCTATCCTTGAGAGGGGTATTTACTACTTTTTTTATTTTCATTAATTATTTCACTTATAAGAAGCATAACTGTTTCCTCTTATTTTGCAGAACCTTCACAAGAGAAAATTTAGTATGGCAGTTGAGTGTCTGAACAAAGAGTTTTGTCTTCCCTAAAAAACTTCAGCCATATTTACCCATGTCTTCCACGAAAAAATAGCTATTCTTTGAACATATTTACCCATAACTCCAAATCACACTAGAAGCACAGAGACCTCTATCTGGATTTTCAAAGGCATCTCACCTCAAGTGCAAGTTTTCTTGGCACGCTCTCTGAAGAATTTCACAAAAAAACCTCTGTTTTTCCAGACTTCAGCAATGCACCAGTGTTTCACTTCTACAGATCTTAACAAGACATATGAACACAAGCTACCTCTCAAAAAATCCAACACATATGTCTTTGAGACACATCTTCAATCTTTTTTTTTCTTCTTTAAAAAGCCTCTATGGTATGAAATTGCTGAGAATTTAACAGCATATGCAGTGCCCACTTAGAGTTCTCCATTTCTCCTGTGTTAGATACCTCTCAAAACACATTTCACTTTTCTTCCCTTCCAAATCACATCTTTTCAGCAAATATGCAGCTTTCAGGAAAACCAAGTTAAACAAGAGACAATGAAGTCCAGCTAGTTAAGTCTGTTAGTTTCATCAGCTTCTTAAGGTTGAGACAAGTGAGTCACAGAATACTGTTTCAACTCAATGAAATGGCACAGAGATAGTGCAGAAAGCCCCACAACTTCCTAGATTCTGTCACACAATCAGTAAACATATTCTGAGGCACTCCTTATTACCTGAGAGCTTCAAGCTAAGGATAATCCCTCATGAAAAGCAATTATGGTTCAGACAACACAGAATGAAAAGACCGTATTCTCCTTTATTTCCTTTTATTTCACAAGTTTCAAATTAGCTATACCTGAGTCAAGCTGAAAAACTGGGACAGATGGTATACAGAACTTGCTTGCCTTTCATAGTGTAACATATATTTAAAAATGTACCACTGGCTGGCAACTGTAACACCCAGCTACTGAAAACACCAGAATATACAATTCCCCCAACCCTCCACCCTGTTTTTATACTAGAAAAAAAGGAAACCCTCAAAACAGACAACTCTTATTTCAATTTTTATTTTTATTAGACTTACGCTTTACTACACGGTTTTTGACAAATGACTTTTCCAAGCCTTCCTAGAAGAAAGTCATTGTTAAAGACAACAAGGAAGATGTGGAGGTATTATTCAGAGTGGGGAAGAATGAGCCAGACTGAGAGATGAGGTAACTAAAATTCCCAAATACTTGATCACGGTAAGCATATCAGCTCTTCTCCATCCACTTCCCACCATTCAAAACAACCAAATTAACACTTTCTAACTACCATAAAATAAGCTCCTTTTCAAGGACCTGATGTATGCCTGGACTACATGACTGAGAAGAAGGTTTTAAGTATTGGCTAGTTTGTATCTTATTTCAGAGTGACAGCAAGATATCAGGGCCTGTATCTGCTTCCATTCACAGAATTTAGTAAGAGGATGTAAGGGTGGCAGGTTAGCAAAAAACTCATGAAGGAACAGTGAAATCCCACAAGCAAAGATATTTGATTTAAAGTCATATTTGTAGTCACAAGAAAAGTTATGGGGGAAAAAAAAAGAAAAAAAGAAGAAAACCTTAATGGTTTCAACCTGCAACATTCCTGGTTAAATGCTACTTCAGTAGATTCAATCTTGCAGGCACATAACAGGGGGGAAAAAACTTCACAAAAAACAAGAACTATGGCACAAAATAACAGATGCGAAGGAGGAGTAGGTAGGAATGCATAGATGTATTTTACAGTAGATTAAAATTAACTTTTTTTCTCCTCCTTACATGGACAGATTTCTATTCTATTTTCTGTTACCATTTTAGCCTACAAAATAAGTCCAATCTCATCTCCAACCATCAACTTCTACTAACACTCGCAGATCATTTTACTACTTCTATTTCAAGGACAAGTTGCAGATTTAGTCCACATTAAAAACAAAACAAAACAAAACAAAAAATCTAAGCTGCATGGTCCAGTTTATGAGTTTCCAAAGGCTTGAAGGAAAACTAATCTGTCACTTGCATTTTCTCACAAACTGGCAGCTGTGTTACAGTGTCCTACTGTAAACACAGCCCCACAGTCCTCCTCAAAACCACATGGAAGGATGTGACACATTTACTTCCAAGCACAGTTCTGAGTGATTAGGTAAAAAATTCTCAAGGACATCTTCCACCGTTATGACCTTTCTGAAATGTTGTGACCACTTGTCAGCACTACGGCACATGCAGCACTAGGCACTACACACCAGACTTTCATTTGCAGGAGGCCTGTCTGGCTAGACCAGCACCCATAAGCACTTGACTGGCCCGACCAGACATGTCTGCCTGTTTCAGGCTCCCCAACAGAATTTTTTTTCTAGCTCGAAACATTAACAATTTCTGCACCTTCAGTGACTTTGGAAGCAAGACACAGCCTGTGCTACTCCCCAGAGCTGACAAGAAAAGGGTTAGGGAGGACCCTAACCTCACTTCTCTCTGCACTGAGGAAGATCTTGACTGAGACCATTTTTCAGCACAAGCACATTCCTGTTAGTGGAACTAGCAGCTCCAAGATGACTACACATGAAATCTGTTCCCCAGCCACAGTTAAACACTAATGAAGGCTGGCATTCCTCCACATCTGCAGCTTGGAACATAACTTGAAGAGTATTAGTAATTGCACTGTACCCAGTTCAGGGTGCTCACGTGTCTCTCAAACGGCAGCTTGCTCAGAAATCACAGGCTGAGCAGGGAAATGGGAGCAATGCCTGTCTGCAGCCACTGGAGTCCCATCAGGGTAAGGAAAAAAACCCATCTGCTGACGCTAATTAAGATCACACACTGCTGCCAGATCATAAAAATCAAAAGCAGATGCATTCTATCAAAGCCACAAAGCTTTCCATATACTTGCCAGTCTCTGTGCACTAGGAAAACAAACTGACCAGAACAGAGTTACACAGGAGAGAGTTCAGAATAAAACAAAGAAAATTAAGGGGAGTCACCCAAACACACTTTTCACATCCCTATGCAACATTTACATCCACACAGACCAGTCCCAGCCAAGTAAATTATACAGACAATAGGTAAAAAGGGTATAGTGTAACAGCATTTAAAGATGCAGTGGTAAGGAAAACTTAAATAAATTTAAAATTTTCTAAACACATGTAAGGTGGCAGAGTACCTCTCCTGAAGTGCTTTTGTCTCCCTTCCAAATAGAACTGACATTTAAAAAAATTCAGATGGCTCACATTTCTGTAAAAGTAGGTAATTTTGTCTTTCTCTTTTTAAATAGCAATACTTAGATTCTAGTAGAAGAATATTTTCCATTTAAAATATTTTATTATGCATTCTTAACCTTATAAAATCCTTTTATATTATTAACACATTCAAATGGTGGAATTATAGTAAAGTGGCAGCTAAAAAGGGTGATTGTAAGGTAAAACACATTTTGCATGTGGAAGAACTTACAAGAAGAACAGTACAATCCTGAAGTGTTTCAAATAATTAAAACATATAGGTATAAATCTGTTAACATTTTTCACCTTTTCGCTTGCAGACAGTCTAACTGTCAAGGGCTCCTTTCACTTATTTTCAGAAGTTATTATTAAGGCAACGTATTTCAAAGACACTGATAACTCTTTCTCTCTAGGAAACAGATGCCCTAATTATTTTGCTTTATTATGTTTTATAAAGAGAAGATAAGAAGTCTCTTAAATGTTCCATGAAACCTACATAAGGGGGATTCTATATTCTGGAGATTATATATTCTGAAATTATTCTGGTTTATTCTTTTATTCCTTTTCAAGGAAAGACCACTCCTCCTACAACAGACTGTTTTTTTCTTCTGATATCCAAGCTTAAGTGTGGTATTTAACTCAAATTAAATACCATGCTGTTCTGGTCATCCATCAGGCAAAGAAACAGTTTGGACATCTCTTCAAATATCTGAGCTTTGTATATGTGACCTAACAAGAATTCACATGCTTATTTTGCTAATTTCCATTTCCTTTGCTCTATTACAGCATCCTTTTGGCTTTAATTTCTTAAATTCAGGGGAAAAAATACTGAGGCCGTGATCTGTCTCATAAAAATATGCTTTAAAATGAAGGTAGGAAGTCAATGAATTTACCGTAAACATGGAAGTGGATTTAAAAAGCAATTAAAATAATAAAGAACTATATATTTTTCATGGCTTTGGAGGTTGCTACAGGATTATGTTAGGATTACCACTTTACTACAGAATTCAATACTGTTTCAACTCAGTCAGGCAGATGGCTTCTGTCGGTATTAATTTTCATGGACTTCTCTGGACAAGTAATTTTTTAGCTCTAGAAAAGTTGTAAAGCCCATGCTGATCAGTAAATCCAACCTCCTGAAAAGCATAAACCATTATGATCCCTTAAACTCTTGCTTGCTTGAACTGCAGCATAAACCACTGAGACAGACCTGCAATTTTTAAAATTTATCAATCCCCAATATTCTTTCCATTATCCTACGTGACACTTACGTTAAGCTACCATGCTACAAGTACCTAGACATTCACTTTACCTTTTAAAATATTAGCACAACATACACTTCCTTAGTCTTCTGGGACTCTGGCATAAGAGTTACTAAAAAGTAAGAGTCCAAAATGCTCTTCTGGCACACCCTGCTAAGGACGTGAAATTAGTCACCTGAATAGAACACCTTTTACATACAAACACAGCCGGTCAACAGTAGAAATTTCACATAACCAAGTCTCAAGACTTTTAAACAGGACAGTTTTCTACGGACAGTTACTTGTGCAGATCATGAGCTCAAATACATACCATCCAAGCTCTGGAATCAGAAGTGACTCACTGCAAGCTGATGTTTCAAAATTGTAATTAAAGCCTACATGATTAAAAAAATCACCATCAGTTCTGGGAAAATACTGATGGCTCTTTCAGGTCAGGGTTTTGGCTTTTCTGGAAGTCTCTGAATTCCTACCTTCCAATTCTGATCAATTCTAGGGGAAAAAAAAGGCAAAAAAGGGAACAGAGAGGAAGTGGAAGAGCACGAAAAAAAAAAATCTGTAGTTTGTAAGAGTGAATAGATGGTCATCTACACTTGTCAGAGACAGTTTCTCAGAGTGGGTCTATTTGCGTTACAGTTTGGATCTGAAGTACACTTCTGAAGGGCAACTTCTGATGGTCCCCACACACTGCACTTCAGTGCACACTGCAGAGCAGGCTTGGAGGTCACATAATGGATTTCTTTCAAACAATCATCAATTGGCAGAAAAGAGGTTTTGAGCTAAGAAAAGCAGATGGATAGCTGCAAAATAGATAAACACAACTAACAGCAAAAACCTAACAGAAAAAAAAAAAGATCACTGTAGCGACAGAAAAACTGATACATTACAAAAAAAAGAACACAGAAAAACCCTTTCCTTCCTGAAGGCTGAAACAAACTAAAAACCGAACCCACAAACCATCATCCAAATAAGTCTTTGTACTATGATATATAATTCTGCATGGTTTAGGAATAATAAAAGTAATCATAGTTCAGGTAACCAAGCATGCTGAGAAGCCAAAATACAGATTTATTTTACAGCTTATAGGAATAACAACATGCAGACAAATATTTAAAGGGCTCATCCAGGAAACCTGAACATTACAATGAAAAAAAAAATCAACAAGTTAAGGCCCAAAGAAGAAGAATCAACAAGCCAAGATCGATAATCCATACCTACTGCAAAGAACTAAGACACTGAAAAACAGTAAAGGAGAATAAGCAAGAGGGAGTTTGTTGGGACCACACAGGGAACAACAGCACTTGAGTGACTACAAAACATCAGCCAAAGGCTGCTAAGCAGTAACAATATAGACAACTCCCTTGGCTCGCAGCTATAGCAAGTTCAGCCAAGCCCCATTCCCACACATTCCCCATGTCCCAGAGGGGTTGGCTTTGCCAGTATCAGGCTCTGTAGCATCATGGTCCACGTCTTCCTCACCTCAGTCCTGTTTCTGTGTATTAGAAAATGCAGCTGTAGCTCTAACTCTTTGCTACCTGCTTTGCCCAGAGGAATCTGAACTCCTGAAAATAACAATATTAAAGAAATATGGAAACAAACGGCTTCTGTTCTCAACCCTCATCCCTCCAAATAATTATTTTGGCCATATGCCAGAAGATTTTTCCTGTGCATGTACACCTATGGGGAAAGACTGGTCCCTTCTGCAAGAGCTCAGCCCGCCACCAGGGACAGTACAAATCCACATCCAGTCCAAGGCCTGCAGCACCAGCTGGTGCTGGGGCACTGCCAACCACAAACCCAAGCACTCCGATGACGGTATCGAAGGACCATCTGCCAGCACATTAGCTTCCCCAGGTTTCCTACCGAGGGTGGGGGGTTGTGGTATTTTTTTCAATAGATCATACTTCTTAGCCTTTTTGTCCCAAGGCCTGCATTTCTCCTCTCACCTCACAAAAAGACCCTGCCCAGAGTTACAGGCAATTGCACTGGTGTCTTCTGGCAAATCCTAAAACTACCCACTCTCCATCCCCTAAGGGAACCCAAGGCTACTAGAGCTCTTCAGCTGCACACTGCCACAACTGGTTGTAGGCTCCAAGCTTCCCAGTAGAAACACTAGCAAATCTGAGTCATAATTTCAGAAGAAACTACCTTGCTTTACCCTCCTGAGGTAACTACTGTAGCTGTTCTGTCCAGGGTGCAGTGCCAAGGTGTGGTGCAGCGCCTCTTCCCAGGGGAGAGGAGGTAGAAGAGTCAGAAAAGAAGGAGTGAAGTTGAGCATGGGAAAAAGTGAGGGAGGAGAGTAAGGAGAGTGTGTTTAGTTTTTGTTCTTGTTTATCACCATGCAGCTCTATTTTAATTGGCAATAAATTAATTTGCCCTAAAGCAAGTCTGTTTTGCCCATGACAGCAACTGACAATTCATTTCTTTATCTCAACTTACAAACTTCTCCATCTTATTTTCTCCCCAGTGTCCTGTTGAGGAAAGGGAGTACGAGAGAGGTAGGGGTGGTGGGGGGGTGGCAGCCAGCCAAGGTCAATCCACCACGTGCTCACTGAAAAGAAAGAATGATTACAAAAGAAATATTAACACATATTCAACTCTAATTAATTCAACACACATATGGGGAGAACCAACTTCACATGAGTAGGTAACCAGGTTCTTCTCTGCAGTCTTCTCAAGTCCAAGCCTTCAAAAGTGTTCAATTCAGAAGAAAAAGTACATATAGGTTAGAGATTGCTAACAGGTACACCCTCTCATAGGAGAGGGTGGGGAAAATAATAATTTTTTTTTTCTTCTAAGTTTTTTCAGTACTAGTAAACACAGGTGGTATTCATAAAAATGCTACAAAAATGTCAATAAAATTGAGACTGAGAGGCATGTTGTTAGTCTTTTTACAATCCTCCAATTGTCTTGGCACTGAAAAGCTCATTTTAGAGACCAATCTGCAGCAATAAATTAAAAAAATCCTCTGAAATCACTTTGCCTAGCTTATTATACAGTAACATCTCTGATTTAAATCCTCAAAATTCTTATCTACACTTTCATGTATTTTTCTAAGGGCTAAGTCTTGTCTTCAATAAAATCTAATTGGAGAACACTTTACTTACACTTTTGTATACTTTCAGGTCTAAAGACAGTTTCTGTCACAAGTCTTCAAAAACAAAGTTTGACTACTTTCTATCCAATGTAGGACTATCAAAAAGGCAAAACCATTGTGCCTTTAATAAACAACAATTCAAAAGCAGTACAGATTAGTTGCCATAACTCTTGCAAGTTTTGTGAATGTTCTCTCTTCCACACCATTTTATCATAACTAGGTAAAAATACTTCTTTGCTGTTTTTTAACAGGAAGTTTTTCTAGATTTTCTGATGCAGCAAAACCCAAATACCATGATCTTTAGTACTCTCAAAATCTTTTGGGGCTGCTCTATGAAACTTGTTACCTTCAGCTGCCTCAGATGGCAACATATGGTATTACCTTAATAGAATTAGAAAAAGAAGCCAAAAGGTCAAATAACTTTCAGAATTCAAAATCAAGTAATTCTAAGCCCAGATTTATCCTTTCCTTCTATGAGATTTGCAATGCTTTATATCAGTTAAGTAAACTGCTGAATGGCAGGCATCATACACTGTGCTAAAAACAGACATCATTAGCAATATAGACACTTATTAATTTCTTACTGACAGGATTTTTTAAAAATAGACTGCATTACTGGGAATACCTGACTTCATCACTAAAAATATTACAGATGTTATTTCTGTCCTAAGAAGTTAATACTGGTAAAACTAACAAATTGCATTGAAGTTAACTTGTTGACTACTGAGTTAGTTTTTTGACATCTCTAGAGCTACATATAGAATTCCATATAAGTCCAAAATCCTGAATTCAGTTCAGTTTTTCTTGTAAGGAATATCAGATTATATGAAGTGCCAAGATGATGTCCAAATCTGATGAACTATTCAACAATGCCCTAATTAAGCTAAATGATGTATTATATCTGACTTTTGATGTAAAAATATCTTTTTTTGCAAACCAATTTGAAGTTTGAAAAGGGCAACGAGTTTAATAAGAATTATTTTCATGTAATTTGTTAGGTTATGTTTGAAGTGTCATTTTTTTAACAGGATAAAGAATCACTGGTGCATCTTGCAAATCACTGAAATATTCATGCACCTGAAGCAAACAATCTCCTTGGCTAAAAACCACATACTTGTCCTTATTCCAATATGTGATATCTGGTGCACTGAGGTTAAGTCAGTATATAAAATTCTCAGAAATAAGCGCTACCCACTTTGCAAGAGGAAATCAGTTTCTCCTTCAAATGCATTCCTAAACAGTTCTCTGCATTTATTTAAACAACAAGAGGGAACTATTCTGTGACTGTGCATTATTTCAGTAAGAGGAAAAGCAAATAACAAAACCAACCAATCAAAGCACTTCCTAAAAGCTTCAGTTGGTAAAATATGGTTTCTCATACACCTCAGAGTAATATGATAGTAACTCTTGCACCAAATAGACTGACAGATACTAGCATACGATTCTGCCTTCAAATATCTCACTGCAGAAATTTGTTTCAGGTCTCTGCAATCCAAGCAGGTGAACAAAAAAAAAGAAACCACAACAGCCACCCAGTTAAATCCACATCTTGCAAAACTTTTTGGCCCTATACGTGCACATTAGTGATTTGCAGATTTCACAGCAGAAAGCTTTTCTTGCTTATTAAAACAATTATAGGCATCTTCACAGCAAGAAAACCAAAAGATTCAGCTCTACGCCTTTCACCAAGATCCTACATTATTTCCTAGCAAATTAAATAGAAAGATTTCAGCAAGAAATGGATTGCATGCAAAGGAAATTGTGAACAAGAAGTCAATGTAGAGCACACAGCCTCACAATAGCTAAGGCCCTAATAAGGAACTGTGACACCCCACAGCAAAAATGTGAAAAACAGGTTACCCTGCTGCTCTGGCACATGCCCCAGCACAGATGGTAAGAACCTCGTCATGATGAATTGGATCTAGGTAGAGATCGAAAGGAGAATAATTATATCCAGTAATTGAAAAACTTAAACCAAATCCAAGAAATCTAAGCTGGTAATAATACGTGAATTTTGGGCTGTGAAGCCGCCCACACGGAAATAATCCTGTTGATAATACTGCATAAGGCTTATGTTGCCCAGAGAACAACAGGAATCGTGAAATCTGAGTACGGATGTAGCAAAACTGGGACCAATTTAAGAAAAGTAATTATGAGAGGGCTGTTTCCTTGTGAAAAGTTTTGACAGAGACAAGGAGGTGCAAGGCTTTTGAAAAGCTCAGCCCAAACTCAGAATAAAAAAAGACTAAAGTAGCAAATGCCAAATCAAGTGGAGAAAAAAAGGAAGGTGGGTCTTCCAATAGTAGTTGTGTGGATAACTATAGATGGTAGTCATGCTGACATGTGGATTCAAGTCCACAAGAAGGCTGGAAGAAAATCCTTTGGAAGACATGCTGGACTCTCAACCATGTTTTTTTCTTAGGATTTTTATTCTTTTTTTTTGGCTGGGGGGAGGCAGGCATGTGTGTAGGCAGGAAATTGATTTCTACCTCAGTACTTAGAAAACTGTAATTTAATAATAACCACATGTGATTCCTTAGAATCTGCGCTCTGTATCATTACAGAATTGTAAAAGGGTATATTTGACTGCATGGAGTAGAGATTATTTTGCACAGACTATTTTGCTGCTCTATTTCCTCTTTGAGTGTTCATTAATCAATAAACATCTTAATAGTTCACATCTAAGTCTCAAATCTCCATTCTAAATGCAGGAGTGTCAAACCTTGGCCGTAACAGAAATGTATCCACATAGCAATTATTTCTGAAGATCTTACAGGATGTATGAGTGAGGTTGTGTGAAAAAATCTGGGGGGCATGGAGCGGCAGCAGCTTCACCTTTCTCAAACTGCCAGATCCAGCATGATCTATTTTCCCCTAACAGTGTAGTATTAAACCAAATATAGAAAAGACTGCACCTGCTCTACAAACCTGATATGCAAACACTGTGCTGCACTCCTACCAAGCTAAATCAAAATCATATTGACTTATAACAGGTTAAAATATTATTAAATAAAAATATATTAACAAATATGGAGTAACGTAAGAGTACAATTTTCTCCATTAAGATTAACAAAGCTGCAATGCTTAAGCAATTGCTATTAGAAACTTTGTGCCACTGTTTCAACTTTGTAGTATTTTGATTATTTTTGTACTGAGGCAGAAACAGATGCTCCAGGAACACAGCTAGCAGACAGAAATTATGGATTTCTATCTAATTGCTTCCTGAAAGTCACAGAAAAATCTCTCCTTTAGTGCACATAGCATGACATAAAAACTCATCAAGCTACTAGACTGCAGTGAAAATTAATCAGTACTTATTTGTAGTGAATTCTGAAAGTGAAAAGGACAATTCGCATCAGCAAGGAGCCCTAAAACAACACAGCAATGGCAACAGGAAATACAGTGGGTAGAGACAATTTTTGTGAAGTACAATTTCTATAAGCATAGGGAACAGTTATGCCCTATTTCCTTCATCTATTTTATTTTTGTAGCAGGGACAAAAATAGAGCTTAAAACAAGGCCAGTCTTCTTAAAACATTCAGTTTATAAATACAGAAACGATGTCATCGTGAACCAAATCTCCTGAAGATAATCATCTGGGAAAATTTATGAGAAATGTGTACTTGGTACAAAACCATATGCAACATCACTAATTAAATAAAACACATCTCTCAAACCTGTTAGTTATATGTGATGTGGGTTTTTCATTTCAAGTTAAATCGGGCATTGTGCAGCAGACTGAGATTTAAGTAGGTATAAACACGGATTATGAATTTAACTATAAAATGTATTACCAAATTCTCTCCACAACCCGACAGAAATACAGGAAGCTAGGAATAGAATTAATCTACTGTCTTTAAATTAAACTGGACAGCATTTGAAATCAGGTATGTTTATAAGATACTGAAGAGCGGTCACAAATGGAGTTTGTGAGTAAATTGAGTAACTCTTTGCGATGCAAGATCGTAATGTCCTCTAAGTATTAAATAGTTGGTGGCAAGCTGAACAGTACATCTCTTTGTTTGAAATTGATGCTAAATTTTTCAGCTGAAGTGTTTCAGAAAAAACTCTCATATGTTTAGGACTACTTGTGCAGGCTTGCTGAATCGAATGGGCATCAGGAAGAGGTCAGATTCCTTGTAAATGTTTCTACACATTAGAGAAAGCACTTCTAAGAGCAGAGAGCAATCCAGCAGTTTCACAGCACAGCAGGTCTGCTCCCACTGCAGAGCAGACCCAGATTCTTTTCAGAAGGCTGAAACCTTCCAGACCAAACCAGACCAAACGAGACCAAAACACAGACTGATCCCCTTAATTCATATATGTTGCCTATTATTCTTGAAACAACTTTGCAAGGAAAACAAGCAGTGGTTTCAGTGAGAACTCCAGGAATGGCCACAGGCTTTGTCATCTGCTACAAAATATTTAACATCCCAGTTCTTTTTCCTTGAAAAAAATTGCTTGAAAAAGTAACTTGAAAATGGCAAACCCTCCTTCTCTTAGAATTCAATAATGGCATTTTATTAAGTCCACTCAACTCACAATCAATGCCACCTTACAACTCATTAAAAAAGACTGCATACTTTTTGAAGACATATGATTAAAAAAACCCTATCATCTCACAGACACTGGCCTCAAAATAACGGCTAAATTCAACTTTGTTGAACTTTATTAGGGATTAAAGTTACCTGCTGTAAGCAATTTATTTTCTAATTCCACAGACAGTCAAGGAGACAAGCTTCTAGGAGGGTTTGTTCCTGGGAAAAAAGGATCAGATCTTTCCCTTCAAACAGTAATTGCAGGTATCGGTCCTAGCTTCTCAGCAAGCCATGTAATCCCAAGGGATTGGACTTCACTTGAACTGTAACATGCAGCATCCAAGTTGGCTTCCTGAAATATAAAGTGCTATTTCATAAGGCAAAATCGTGTACCGGCCTCAGTGATGGCATATGACTATTCAAAGTATAAACCAAAGGCTTTGTGCAAACATTTGCTCTCTCAGCACACAGCCCCAGATCTGAATGCACATGGAGATATGAAAAGCAATTATATTTTAACTATTTAGGATCAAAAGTTGCTAGTGCAAGGGAGCATGACCACAGACAACCATGCTGTATGGAAAAACTTAAAATCCATTTCACATTTCTCAAACGCGGATTAATGACAAAATAACCTCTATCTGCAAACTCCCCAATGACATCAGCCATGCAAGTGGACCCTGCAGCCCATGCTACAAACAAGCAAATCTCCACGTATGCACAGAAGGATCTGCTCTTGTAGTCCTCCCTTTGATCCAGGAGTCCAACAAGCCATGAACCTTACACTGCACATCACCTAGCTCTACACAAGACAAACACCCTGGCAAAAACAAATTCTATTTTTTTTTCAGCTAATTTTAAGCATACCCCACACCATACTTTTCAGAGGTGTCCTGGGAAGACCGAAAAGGTACTTTAATACCAAAGGTTTAGTCTGAAATATTTTTAATGTGAAGTGGATTGAATACAGCACTGTAAAAAATGCTGTCAAAGTTCTTTGTTTTCTCCTCTATGGCTCTCATTTCAGAAAAAATACACTGAGGACTGTTTTTCTGAATGCAAGTGTGGTTTTGCCATTCTGTTCTAAATTTTATGTACAAATTCAGCATTGATCAAAAACTACTAAGGGATCAAAGCTGAAATTTCATAAAGGTTACTAGGCACAAAGAGAAGCACAGAATTTGCAGAAGAATTAATGAAATGTGAAAACCTAAAAGGGAAAGATAATCAAGGTAAAGATACAACTTAGACGAATGAAATATCTAATTGCATTGATTTTATTATTTAGGCTGTTCATTTTCTGCATATTGTAAAATACTTCTGACGCTCTCTAGACTAGACCATCTTGAAATTTACTACTCAAGAACTAGGCATCAGTTTTAAATGCTGTAAACACATCTTCATGGGCCAAAAGGGCACTAAATACACTCCACCACATTTTAGTCAAAGGGAAATAGCTACATTCAATACTGAAGGCTCTATCACTGTGTGGCCCAATATTGCTTCCGTTAGGAGCTTCCAGGAACCAAGATCAGAATTCAAGCTGCAAACCAAACAAAGACACAACCAAAAGGCCTCATTCAGACCTCAGCTGGAATCTCAGAGCCAAAACCACAGAGGCTCAGAGTCAATGCACAAGGACAAGCTTTCTAGATCCATACAAGAAGAGTCTAGGAGAGCCTAACGTGATCTTAAAATACAAACCTCAGAAACTGGAATGTAAAAAAACCCAACCTTCTTAAATCAAAGGATGATGCTGGTAAAAGAACAAACAGGCATAACTAAAATCTAGACAAGAAATAACAAGTAGGTTCTGCAGCAGCTTTCAAATAGAAAAATGGAAGCAACAAAAAGCCTTCAACACTAGTTGTTCTTAAAACAATCTAAGGATTACCTGAGATATCAGAAACTGGTGAAAATACATCAAACTGCTGTAGTATGGCGTGTTTTGAAAGGGTGCTTCTGACTGATGAAGTTCTTGAAATGCTACGAGGTTGAGAAAACATCATAACACACTCACTCTGATTTTACACTTTTTTCTAAGCCTTCATGCCTAGAAAGAGGACACTTGGATAATGGACTTTACTATGACTGCAAAATACTCATGGAGGCTTTTTAAAATCAATGTGTTTTTGTTAAGATTTCTGCAGAAATGCTACAGTAATGTAGTGTGGCTGTACATACCTTACACTCAAAAGATCAGCATTTAGCTGATCAGTGTTTTCACAACACACAACCTAGTCCTCCATTAATAAAAGGCATATCACAAATCTGCTTTTCAAACATTGCATCACACAACAGCTATGGCACTGCTGCAGGCAAAACAGTCTTGACTCAGGGAACTTTACTTTATTTCACTTATTGCCAGTTAGCATGATCTTAGGATTACTGATTTATTTATTGAGAAAAAAACAATTAAACACTTAAGGAAACACTTTTTCTTCCCTTTCCCAGTCCCAACTTCTCTTGTTTTTATCACTTTACACTTAGCCCCTTGCAGTTCCTACAGTCAAGCAACAGGCAATGCAGGAGGTTGGAGCCAGTGTTGTATGGTTTCTTTCTGCTGCTCCTTGTTTCCTACTTGTCTTGCTATACTGCTGCTTGATTCTAATTCATTTCCTCCACTCCAGCTTGAATCCCTCCATTAGCTGTAGTCTGTCAAGGGCGTCTCTGTCCTGGTGCGGGTCCTCTAAAACCTGTGATCTCTTAGAGCAACCTGACCCATCCTGGGTTTGCTGGGAGTTGCAGTCCCTTGGGATTGACACTGGTACAGTGTGGGTCATGTTCATCCAACACTTCATCTCCAGCCATGTCTCTTCCCTCCCAGCAGCCACTCTTGCAAGTTTGAGCAGAAATGCCATGTGCTTCCTTGACTAGCTGAGGTATTGGTGCACAAAAAGTTGGTTTTAGGAGTTTTGGACCTGTCTGAAAGTGGCTGCAATGGGTTTACATGGCAATGTTTTGGGGTAGCAGGGAGGCTGCAGTGTTAGCTTCCATGAGAAAATACCAAGGACTGTTCCATGCCACATAGAATTGCCATAGAGCAATTCATGGCGAACTGTCTCCCATGGGAGACACCCTATGCTGGAAGAACAGTGTGAAGAAGAGGCAGCAGCAGACAGGAGATATTACAGATTGACCACAACATCCTCAGCCCCCCACTCTATTCCCCATCCCCCTGCACTGCACAGCATGGGCAGAAGATAGAGGAGTCATGAATGAAGGTAAGAAGTTGAGCCTGGGAAGAAAAGGATAGGGAAAAAGTGGTCTAATTTTGTTTCTGTGTCTTGCCATCCTATTCTATTTTACATTGGTAATAAACTGAATTAATTTTCCCCAGGTCAAATCCGTTTTGCTCATGACAGTATTTGGTAAATGATTTTCCTATTCTTTATCTCAACTCATGAGCTTTTTCATCTTATTCTCTCCCCTTGTCCCACTGAGGCAAGGAAATGCACCAGCAGCTGGATGGGCAGCTGGTAGCCAGCCACAGTCAAACCCACCACACTTGCACAGAGTAGTTATGGTCTCTGCAGAGCTGCTTTCCACCTCCTTTTGTCCAATCTTGTATGATTGTCAGGAGTTTAACAGTCTCTGCCACCCCTGGAATGGGGCATAGCCTTTGTCCTTTCAAAATTTCATCAGGTCCCTGATTATTCATTCCTCTGAACAGCAGCCCTGCACTCCAACATTTACTGGTTGTCCCAGTGTGGTGTCATTCTCCAAAATTTATGAGAGTGCCTTTTGCCTCTCCTCTGGGTCACTGAGAGAGATGTTGAACACAACATGATCTACCCCTGGTCAATCCATGCTGACTGTTCTTGATGACTGACTCCCTACTTCACACGTCCAAAAATGTGTTCCAACAGGACTCACTCCAACATTTTTCCTGGGACAGAAGTGAGGCTAAACAGAATGTATTTTCCATTACTGACTTTTTCTTTTGAAGATGGGTGGAACATTTGCCTTTCTTTAGCTGAGGGGGACTTTTCCCAACTGATGTGATCTTAAAGAGATGAGAGAACAGCCATGCAAATCTTTCCAGATTAAGACTTCATTTCTGGAACGGAGGCAGTATAAATTACTTCTCTGTATTTGCTAACCACCCAAAATTTAAAAAAAAAAAAATGGAAAACAGTTGTACTTGAACAAGAATAATTCCTGGTTGTTTATTTTTAGCACTCATTTACTTTGCATTGATTTAACATATTATTGTTTTGCTTTTGCACTGTAAAAGAAACTTAATTCCAATTTGAAACACTCTCATAAATTTAACTATATCATTTCATCTGAAAGCTCTAGAAACATCATACCACGCCAGATAGCAAGGTGTGCCAAGGTACAATCTGGATGGAAATTCAACATACAGAAATGCTGAGATAAACTAATCACGTTACCCGTTCATTTATACCAAGACCCTCGGTAATACTACAGTGTAAGAATCTGAGCAGAATGGATTTGTGTATTGTATTAGTACCCAACATATTGCAGTTCAGTCCCCCTTTCTGTATAAGCAATTTCCATTTTTGCTCTCTCAGGCACACTGTTCTATTTGTGACATGAATCACATTATATTGCTGTTCTCAATTACTTAGAGATGGGACAGTATTTTGCACCAAACCAATCTCCTTCAAATTTCTTCATTTCCTCTGGGAACTATGTTGGACATTATCCCTACTGCAGAACCACTCAGTAAGCAGAAAGAGTAAGCAGAGTCTATTTTAGAAACAAACACCCAGGAAAACTGAGCAACAGCAACATCAGCCTGCAGAACTCATTACTGCAGGCTTCAGTTGTGGTTTTGACATTACTGATTTGCAAACATCTACTCCCCTTTTAAATTGCACCACAGAACTTGCATTCAAAGGAAACAAGTAAACTGGCAGGAAAGAATCCATAATCTGAGCTCATAGTGTAAACGTGTTCTAATCCAATTCATGCTCCACCATAAGTCAAACCTTAGACTACCAGCCACACAGGATACGTGTCAGGTGAAAATACTTAACATGTATAGGCAAGTGCAGAGGCTTCAGCTTCTGACAGAGAGAGGATAAGCCAATCTGAGCTTTATGGGATTTCACATCTACTTGAAAAGCAAGAAAGCCAGACTTCTTCCACTCTACCTACATTATCTGTGTAAAAAGGGTGCTAAGATGCGTTACAATTTCTAACTAACATGCGAGACAGCTAGTGTTCAATATACAATACAAATGGACAGGTTTAAACCACCAGAAAACAAGCTGTCATTACATTGTGTTTACAGCTCTCACTTAAAATCATGAACTGTAAACAGCCCCCCCTTTGTAGATGCCTCCTGGGTATGTCATAAGATTTCAGTTCAGCATCTAAATTACATATTGGAAATCACTGGTTACAATTTTGACAAAGTCATTGGTATTTTTCCGAAGTCCAACATGGTTCTTATTTTGTCTGCTACAGATTACATACCAAATCTAATCAGTAAAAAGAGAAAAATAATGGATGGAGTTAAAAACTATAAAGGTAGTCATAAAACTACATATATATATATTTTTATATATATATACACATACATATATATTATGTTGGAGGCACTTTTTCTGTGAACATTTGGGATTACTACTTCATAAATTATAACAATTCTGTTGCTCAGACAACTCAAAAGAAGCTCAAATCCCTGTGGCTTTCTATTCTCTGTCTTTTAAACCATCTTCTACTACAACAGAATTAATTCTAACACCTGAAGAAATCCGGATCAGATAAGAAATAGAATCATATATTCATACAATATGCTGAGTTGGAAGGAACCCATTAGGATCACTGAGTCCAACTGCTGGCCCTGTGCAGGACATGTGCCTGAGAGCATCTTGAGCTCCGTCAGACTTGATGCTGTGACCACTTCTCTGGGGCCCCCTGTTCCACTGCCCAATCACCCTCTGAGTGACAAATCTTTTCCTGACATTTAACCAAACCTCCCCTGACTCAGCTTCATGCCGTTTCCTCAAATTCTGTCCCTGGTCATCACACAGAAGAGATCAGTGCCTGCCCCTCCTCCTCCCCTCATGAGGAAGCTGTAACTGTAATGAGGTCTCCCCTCAGTCTCCTCTTCTCCAGACTGAACACACCAAGTGACCTCAGACACTCCTCAAAAGGCTTCCCCTCCAGACCCTTCACCATCCCTACAGTCCTGCTTTGGATGCTCTCTAATGGTTTGATGGGGTTTTTTTTATATTGCAATGCCCAAAACTGCCACAATATTCAAGGTGAGGTCATACCAGTGAGCAGAGTGGGACAATGACATCCCTTGACTGGCTGGTGATGCTGTGCCAGGACACGGTTGGCCCTCATAATCTACACTGAGTCCAGAGCTACATAAGCAGTGGTTGTCCAATATACACAACTGCCCTGCCAACTGATGACTGCTGAGTTCAGTTTGTCTTCTTTTCAGAGAAGAAAGTCAAGGCACTTCCCCATTATCTGATCAGCAGTTTCATTAAAAATGAATTGTTTTATTTATTTGTGAGGTCTCTTTTTCCACATTTGTCTAGAACTAATAAGCAAGGGTACTACTGTGAGAAGAAAAGGAAAATAGTGGCTTTGTAATACCAAGTTGGCGGGGAGGGAAAAAGAGGTGGCTCCTTCTAGTGGCTTAATTTTACCTGTGTCTACAAAACTGATCAAACTGCAGTTCTTTGACAGCATCCCAAAAACTCTGCAATCACTAAGTCATATCTTGAGATGCCATCTGACACAACCATATCAATGTCCCTGTTCCTGAAGTCAGCACCAGTGATACTGATGACATTTCTGATATGTGTACTTATCCATTCTCAAAGGCCTCCAAGTATCCATGGTTACTTGGTCAGATTTGACGGTTTCAATATTCTTACGGTTGGTAAAGTTTTCCCAGTATCCCTGATTATCACATAGTTCTTTACCTCTTCTAAAGCAATGGAAACTACTCTCTTGAAGAGTTCACTCATTTGTAAAAAAATTGTTTGTGCAAATAAAAATATTACTATTAGCAGCATGACCTTTTATGAAAGATCACTGCAACTGCAAAATGACAAGTGCTGAAACTAAAAACAGCCAGGTAAGGATTCTAATAATCTCCTTCAATAATATTTTATTCAATTATAACTCAAGTCTCAGTGAGAAAGAAAAAAGTAGAAAAGGAGAAAGAAGTTGTCATGGTATGACATTTAGAGTACTGAGAATTATAAAGAAAAAGTTTTAAATCAAAACATTTAAAATATATTTTTAGATATACTACTACAAATTCTATACTTCATACAGCATCAACTCTTTAAAGACCCATGCAGAACCCAAACTAACACAAATGTTCCCCAGAGCCACAAGCAAGAACAAACTTATAAAATATAAACAATAAAACAATTATCTGTGTATGAGCAGTTTTGTGGAGAGGCAATAACATATGTGAAGTACACCTAATGTTTTTATACAAGTTGATATTACTCAAGCAAAAATGCACACATAATTAAAGCTTCATTAAAGATTTAAGATATTCTGTTGCTAATTGTCAATTGCTGTTTATCAAAAAGAAAACAAAGAGCCACTCAAGCTTGTAAGACTTATAACCTATGAATAACATTATGCTGGGAAAAAAAACACACAATGATTAAACAGCCTGGAAGGTAGGCTCTTTTGGTAGGCTGATAATCCAAAACCAACTTCATTTCTCATCCTTAATTTTCTTAGCCACTCGCCAATTTTAAATTTATTTTGTAAGAGTCCCAAAGATAATGGATTTTCTTAAATCTTCACTGGCAGTCCCAGCTGATCATCCCAATTGGGGAAGGGTGAGAAGTCCAGCAACAGCTGGCAGCCCAATCCACATGGATGCCCAGGCCAGCAGCTCAGCAGCTCTTTAGCCTGATGCTCTCCTCACCCTCTTCTGTTGCTTGACCAGCTTCCTGGCTTTCTTGGAAGATGCGTAGTAAGGATACAGGGAGTGGGACAAGAAAGCAATAGAGCAGTATAAGAACAGCAGACTTAAGAAATCCTTATGAATCTTATGAAAATCAGGTTCCATGTGTCTTTGTGTAATTCCTCATGAGTTTTCTTCTCCAAAGCCCTGGGGGAATCACAGTCCCATGGCTGTCTTTAATGCATTACACAGATCTCCAATGCCAGACTCTTCATTTCACCAGTCCTGGCTTTGGACCAGATACATCTCCCAGATCCTCTCATGGAAAATCTTAGTGCAGCAGCACTTTCAAGTCTCTACTTAAAACCTTGTACTCACCTGTCACTTACAAAGTGGCCCTGATGCCAGCCAGAAGCCCTGTGCATCCCTGTGGCATCTCCCATGGGAAAGGCGACAAGGAAGACACATTCAAGAATCACCCAAGGGTTCTGCATGGGACATGCACAAGACATAGAAGGGTCATTTGTTCTCTGATGGGGAAAGATGGAAAGGAATGTGCCCATTCACTGAGAAAAGCTGGGCTAGCCACTCTTGTGTTAGGTTTTCCAAACTCACTTTAAATCATCTCCCAACACAAACTAACTGTATTGTGAAAGTGAGTAGTCCAGACAGTCTGTTGCTTTGAATTACATGGGATACTGAAAACGTTTTAAATTTCAAAACACCTGAGGCAGACACAGTTCTACACTGGTATGGCAGGGATCAGAAGGCACCCCACCTTCTCCTGCCAGGTGCTGAGCTGGGGCAGAGGAGAAGGTACTCCACATGGTTACAAGTCATACATAGGAAGATACTTGGTCTGCCTGTTGTAACCTTATCAACTGCAGGTTTATTTAATGAGATTCTATACAAATGTACCAACATCATACTACCCAAAAGTTCAGCTGTGTACAGAATTCAGCTACTTAGCAATCACTTCTTTGACAAATGATGTTCCTGCTTGGCTTTACTCCAGGACTGGTATCTTCTAAATTTTGCAACCTGCTACTGAAATTTTCTGAGTTCTGACAAGACCAAACTAGGGGCAAGTCATGACAGAAAGCAAAAGATAAAGCATGGGAATAACTGCACATGAGCATGTCTCAAATACAGAAATGCAGTTGTATCAATTCCTTGAAAGGTCATTTTCCCATCCACCTATTACTTTCCAGGAGAAGTTAAAAAGATAGCCAGCAAATAAGGCTAAATGTTGTGTCTTCCATCCCCAAAGCACACGTAGGACTTCATTACTGGGTTTTGTATTGGGACACAACTAGTTTTGCTAGAAGCAGACCAGTGAGACCTGCTACATCAAAAAAAATCTTTGAGACTTTCAGACAGTTTTATTTTCTACTTTTTCAATATCTAAGGATTTGCAATCCTGGGATCCCCAGGAAGAAAATCCCACTCAGGTAAGATATAGTTAAGCTCAGAAAGCTCGCTGCTGATAATACCTTTCACTCTTACTAATTTCCACTTCAGAGATTTTGTATGTTGAGGCTCAAAAGCATAGCCTCAGCTGTTATCCAAGGTTTCCACAACGCCACACTCAGCTAGCCTATTCATTGCTCAGAAAATATCTTTTCAGGGCTTTACCAGAAGCTATTCTAGAGTAAGCAGTTAGGAAACAGAAGAATGCAATTTAATAACTACTATCAAAATAAACTAAGTGCTACTTTAAATAAAAAAGGTCATCTCCCACACAGAGAGGATTATCAATTCATTACATCTACCCTTCCTCCCTCAACACTAAAGCAGCAATGTACCTCCATTGAATTCTTTGTTGTTCTACATAGAAAGAAACAAAGAAAAGGTATTTTCAAGGTATTTGTAGCACTTCTTATATAATACACATTCAAGTTAAACCTTTGTACAAGCTTCAGTGAATTTAATATAAAGTCACAGAAGACTGCAAAATGCCTTAATAACAGACCCAAGGCATCAGGCGGTAGTTGTTTAATTACATGTTTTGTATTTATTGAAAAGACAAAGCTAATGTTAATAGTACATTCCCTGAAGTCACACACTCTGCACCTGACCTACCCTACCATTCCAGCACTCTCACAGTGACTTCTGATCTGGGATGCATACAGCAACTTATTACCAGATTTAGAACCAAAACCAGAAGTTGACTGTTATCTGGCAGATTTTCTCGTGTGCCTTCAAACTCCTCAAACCACTCACACAGCACAGTAGAAGTACAGCAGCCATAAGGCACAACTGACAGGCACAACACCAGCAGAGCAGGTAATTTCTTTGTTTCACTGATCAGGCTTCAAGACCAGAAGCCACGGCTGCACACTCTGTTGGGTCACCTCACCAGAGTGAGCAACTCACGTGCAGCACATGGCTACGGGAACCACAGTACCTTCTTCATGCTATTTCACCATTGTTCCAATTTTAAAGATCTGGAAAGGTCTATCAAATTAATGGATTTCATACAGCTTTCAAAAGCATGAATATCCTCAGGAGTGCAGTGGCACTGTTGGAACCTCCTGTGGGGAAGAAAGAAGAAATGTTCTGAAATAGCTCAAGGCATCTTGCAATCGTAATATCCACTTCATCATTTCATAAAAAAAGGTTTGTGTACAAACACACAGCACCTTCTTTTGGTAGGCAGCTGTGGCAGTTAAAGACACCTGAGCTAGAAATGACACTTTCTGGAAGGAAAATCTAACAATCAGGACCTGAAAGAGGTTTTGTTGATCTATATTTACTACCAAATCCCATTAATAACTTTCCAAACATATTCCCTAGCAGTGTTTCTGCTAATCCAGCATTACTATTATGGTTTCTCCCAACAATTATAATTATATTTTTCAATACCTTTAACTCTGAAACATCCATCTTTGTTCTACCACTTTCAAAAAAATTAACTAACTTCCTTTAACTAACCCCCCATTGTTTCATTGAGGGTACTTGCACAATTTTACTATTTTTGTCTTAATCTCTTTTTACCCAGCATCTGATTGCACTACCTCTGCCACTCATCTATCTGATCCTTTTAAGTGAAAGTTGATCTTCCTACAGGTCTTACTTTATGTGGATTTTTGACGGAAGAAGGGCAAATAGCACAAACTGTAGTAGGTAATGTTTGGAACTATATCAAAGACAGACCCGTTGCTACAGGGTGCACTTTTAGAAGCATTCTGATCAATTGCAAAGGAATAAAAAAAGTTGCTACAAAGCATGACCATATGCAATTACACTATGATCACCTGATTCTCCTTTGCAAGATCAAACACATAACATACATTCTCAGCCTTTACCATATTCTGCTCAACTTGAAGTGTTAACCTAAAGAAGTTGGCCACTGAAAGAGTCACGGAATGCTGCTTCAAGGGTAAAACTAAAAAGCAAAATGATTTACCACACCACCAAATTGTCGTTCTCATGGGAAAAAACCAACATCAGAAAACTACATCTGGTTTCAAGCAAAAGAAGAAAAGAGTAGCTGCTTAAATCAGTTTCAAGGATGAATTCATCCTGGATTGTGAAAAGCAAAGTTATGCCAAAATCCCTCTGAAAGAGATTGTTCAAGGTGAGGATTGCTCCCTACAGTATTGTTGAAGCTCTTGCATCACTGAGTATTCACTTCTCCAAAAATGTATCTTCCCTCACTCCCTGGGAGACTACTTCACATTCTGGTAGACATCAGTATGGAGACGTTTTTTCCAATGTTTAGTTCTTTTTGTATCTCACTGTATCATTCACAGTTAAGTCCTCCTTACCATAGATAGCTTTGTTTCCTATTGCTTCTACCAGAGCTTTTTTGGTTAGGAGGTAAGATTATTACCCTTTATTAACAAAAGGGAGATAACATTTCAGTCCTGTCCAATTATTAAGAATCTTTCCTATGCTGTTAACATCCTTCTGTTATTTGTTTAAGACAAACAACTCAAGCTGTAAGGGACACACAACTCAGGCAGAGATCAAAAGTTTGTAAGTTCTTTCAAAGCAAAGAACTTCAGAAGCAAGTTATGCTCCAACACTAGAAACTTGCTATCAAGATTCTAACATTACCCTTAACTCAGTTCTTGTACTCCTTGTTATTTCTCTTCAACAGGTAAAAAATTTGCAGAGTGAAATCTTTTCCTCACAAAGAGACATTAACAACCATTGACCTTGGACTCCTGTCATGCCTCAGCTCAAAGAGTTGAACCAAAAAAAAAAACTCTTTTTTTGACAGCATAAGGTTTACCATGTAAAATGGAGAAAGAAAGAATCCAGGAATGCATTTGTTCCTAATGAATTGATGAAACCACGCAAACACTCACATAAAGCAGTGTACAATCACAGCAGCAGCAACAGCATAACTTCATTTGCTAACCAAAGACTACAGAAGTGCCATGTACTTCATAGGCAGACAATAACAACAGAAACTGTGTAGATGTCTGTCACAACAAGGCCTTCAATTTGTGTAGTTCACTGAGTACCTCTATTGGCATAGCAGAAGAAAATCAGATGCCATCTTAGTTATATACATATAGATACCATCCCAACAATATATTCAGCATTAATAAAAAGAAACAAATGTAAAAAGAAACAAATGTAAAATTGAGAAAAAGCTCTTTGACCATAAATTCACAAGGCAAACTTTCCCTGAGCCTGAAGGATCAGAGTTACGCAGAGTAGTCACCACCCACTGCTGAGTCTTCAGCATTAAGAGACAATAATTTATTAATTTATTGGAGCCAGTAGGCCACTGGCTCCAAACTGTAGACTGTGAAGCTGTTTCTGTGTTCACAATGGTCATGTATCTGACAATTTTTAATTTCTAAGGTACTCCCAGTAACTCAGTCTATGACTGTCCAATAATTTTCCAGACTTGAAGCTGGGGATTTTTCTGAAAAATACGTTTTTATATTAAAAGTACACCCAGACACAAAGTTATTCAATTCTGTCCCTGTGTGTCTAACACAGGTTCAGCAGATCCTTTGCAAAGGTTGTTTTTCTAACCTTGATCCCCTGCAGATAAAAATCCACTATTACATCATTGCTTTTTCTTGGGAAATACGTCACACATACTGGGAAGTCATGAATGGGGCTACATTAAGAGGCAGAAGAATAAGCCTCCTCAGGACAAAGAAACAAATAGAAAACATTATGATGTTACTTACAAACCAGATACAGATGGGAGGAAAGAGAAAAAAGATTATAAATCCCCACCACACACAACTCAAAGGCATTTAAAACACAAAGTACCCACACCAAAACCTTCACATTGATAAACAGATACACACCAGATACAAAATAAAATGTGTGCATGAGATTACCTTCCAGAAGCACCTTGTCATGAGTGCCTACACATGCAGATGGAGCTGAAGCATGACAATGCTATGCCTTACAAGGAGGAATTCAATTTTTACATGCTACACTTAGGGACAGGAAAAATAAAATTATAACTAGCATACAGGAAGGTTTCCCCTGAGGTACCTGGGCTGAGACTGAAGAATCCGTGATCGTAAAGATAATCCTGGAAACAAAAAGAAAAGCCGTGCTACCGCCCTGAGTCCCCAGACTAAAACTGGCAACAATACCACGCCCATCTCATAAAATGCATATTGAAATTGGTATATTTTCACTCCATGTTTGCTTCTGACACTCAATTGCCTCCTCATAACTGAACATGTCAAAAATCTCATCAGTTCTGTGTCAGTGCTTACTTATTAAGCCATAAACATCAGCAAGAACAGACTTGGGAGCCACCACAAAAGAATTCAGAAACTACTGCCTATGAGGAAAGCCTATCACAGCTGATGAGCAACAGAACAAAAGACTAAACTTCTGAAGCTTTAGTCTCTCTAGTCAGCAGAAAATAGTTACCAGAATTATATCCCTGTTGATCCATACATTTTCTGTTTAGACAGGACTGCAGCCAGAAGATTTGTGCTTTGGATAATCAAAGCACAGTGGAGATCTTTCAGGGAATTTCTTCCCCATGATAAAAAACGTTCTGATTTCATGAATGTTGTTCTTAAACAGTCATTGGATCACCAAGTGTCTTCAAAAGATTCAGTTAACAAACAAACGTGCAAGAATAAACAGACTTCAGAAATTATAGCAGTCCGAATATGTAATTCAAGTATAAAGGCAGGTGTTTTTTATATTATATGTTATGTCCTTGTTAGATATTGCAAGTTACAAACCCACTATCAGGCTATGTCATCAAAATGTACCAGATGGATGCTCCAGTTACACAAATCTCTTCCCTTCCTCACTACTCTCCTTCAAATAGGGTGTAACACTTAAAGACCAGTGACAGGCACCAGCATGGAAAGCTTTATGTTGATAATTACTTAAGTGTAATCGCTGCACCAATTACTTTAGCCAAAAATAATGTTAAAATCTGGACTTGAACTTCAAACCATTTACAAAGCTGTACTGCCACAGTGCTTGCAAGGCTTCAGGAAGTTTGACCAGGGTGAACACAGTACTATGCACAACTGAAAGTCTCAGGCAAGTTTGATTTTTTTGCTAAATAATCCAGTCCTGCCACCAACCTCACACAAGCTCCCTTGACACTGCCATAAGAGATAACTCATATACCTTTTACCACTTTCAACATCCCAATTTGTCTTCTTAGAGAAAAAAAATCAACTAGACTCCTCTCCTTCCCATACTCTCTGCATTATGCACACACATTTCCCGTTGACTGATGCTGCTGGACAGACCAATCCCTTCAGACTGACTTCAGAAGTATTTTAACTGACTGAAAAAATACCATCCTCTTCCTTGCATCACAAGAAGCTCTGAATTAGTCAACCCCACACTGTGAACTCCTTCACAGTAATTTCACAATCTGGTTTCAGGTGTAAAATTAGAGTACATATAGCTCAGTGGTTCCAATGTCCAGTGGCCCTAAAATCACTGTTTTACACACTACCATTTAAAAATACAAGGCTACTGGGCTGGCAGCTGCAAAAGTCTTTCTTTCCAAAACAAATGAAGAAGTTCTGTTTTCAAATGAAAAAAGGAACGCTTACCTTACTCTCTGGATAACAGAATAGCACAAACAGCAGTATCTGGTGTACGTATATGAACTTGCACCACAGTGCCTCTGGATACCACTGGTTACAAGATCATAACATAGACTTTAACACTGCAGATCAAAATTGAGTTGTGAACTGCTCAGGTTTCAGTAGTTATATACTGGAAGGGGAAAAAAAAATTGAACTTCCAGTCATTAGCTTCATGGACAAAGAGGCTGAAGAAAAAGTATCTTCAATACAATATAAATTTGCACACCAGAAACGTGACATATAAAAACTGCCTTTGCTTTACGCACAAAAAGGTTGTTCACTTCCTTTTTAAGTCCTATAGAATCACCAGAAGTCAATCAGTTTTTGAGTAGAGAACTCAACAACCTTTTGGCAAACTGACTGTATGAATGCTAACTGTATAAAAGCTACAATTGTGCTTTTAGTATTTACTTTTCATGTTTTCCTTGAGACAAAAATTTTGTTCAAGAGGCTGGGTTATCACGGCTCCTAAAAGAGAAATAACAATCAGTAGCTAATTAGAAATACTAGTTCTTTTTAATAATATATTATATTTTAATCCTAAACATGTTTCAATATATCGTAAAGTATTAGGTATGTGTAACTCCTAAAATATAAACATGTTTTATGTAGCCTTTAAATTTGCATTCAAAAGCAGCTTGACCTAAGCTGAAATAACAACATTCAGTCTTTACAGTTTTTGTAGGTAGAGAAATGGAAAAATATGTGGGGGTGTCCTACATCCGCACTCAATTTTAATTGCAGTTAAAATTGCTGATTCCAAAACCAAGTGTGGGCCAAAGGGTGCCACACTTAAAATACAACCCACTAAAACCGCCTGACTTGGATAAGACTTTAAACTAGGGCTAAGCAGTCAGATGTTGAGCATGGATGTTGAAGGTAACGCAGAGCCATATTATGAAGTATGGTGCTGTGGCGCTGTCCCCTTGGACCGATGCCTAACCCCCTGCCAAGAAGGCATCAAGCTTGAACATCTCTTCCCATGTGCCTTGCAGCCCTAGTGTGATCCTGCATGAGGAACCTTTTGGGGACTTTGGGATTTTCTCACTGTTACGAAATAAAAATAAAATGTCAAAATCTGAATGATGTTGTGGCAATCTCATAAGTGGATTACATTAATCGTTTATCAGCAAGGGATAATAATTCTTGAGCAAAAGCAGAACCCTGAGTTCATCCTTATTCATCACTCTGAGACCAAAAAAGTCCTGCATGAGGAAGCTTTCGAGGACTCCGGAATTTTCTCATTGTTATGAAATAAAATTAAGATGCCAAAGTCTGAATGAGGTCATGGGAATCTCATAAGTGGATTACATTCATCATTTACCAGCAAGGGATGATAATTCTTGAGTGAAAGCAGAACCGTAAGTTCATCCTTATTTATCACCCTGAGATAAAAGGAATAATAGCTCTGAATATCAGAAATACACATGAAGTTTTTGGAAAGGTTATGTAAAATGTCCACTGAAAACGCAATGGAATTACAAAGCTATAGACTGGTTTTGCACTGACTCTTTAACTTAATACAAATTTCTGTCAGCTCACTGCAGTGATAACTGGGAGAGATTTTCTCATTAAGCTAAAGCTAACTGCACTGCACATAGGAATATAGGAATGCTGCTTAATGATTCTTTCATTTCTTAAAAACAGTGCTCTAATTTTGAAACCATTGCAACATAACAGAAAAAAGAGTTTTTAAATTCCTGGGCAATAATTTCTTCCATCTTGACCACCTTAAAAATCCAATTACCAAAAATTAAAATTATCGGGTCCTGAATGAGCTAATACAGCAAATACACCTGCACTTCAGTCCTTTCCTGGGGGGAGGGCAATGGTAAGATGGACTTAAAAACCATCAGGAGGAGATCACCATTTCCCTCACACAGTACATGCCCTTCACTCCAACACTCCCATCACCCCAACGCCAGCAGCAAAGCAAGCAGCTTTCTGCAGCTGGTTTGCCCAGCAGAGGATAAGGAGGGCAGGTCAGAGGAAGGTTTGCCTTCAGCAGCCATGTCCATCCCACTGGTACGGTAAGCAAAACCTTCAGCATGCGTTGGTGTTCTACACCCACAAGGGACACAGCATTTCAGATGCAGAGCTTCATGCCTTGGTTCAGCCAAGAGCTACAAACACGGCATAAGCAGCCCTTGTCTTAGTCACCTGATTGGAGCAGAGCTTAGATCAGATGGCATCCAGGGATCCTTTCCAATTCAAGTTACTCTGTCATCATAAAAAAGCTGGTGTGAGAAAGCTGTTAAGAAAAGAGAAGGAAAAACACCTCAGCTCCCCCCACACATCATACAAAATGTAACGATTTCCTCTTCCAACAGTGAAGGCAGTATCCACTCTCTTAATATTTAGTGGAGACAGCAACATATAAAAGACCTACTGGTTTTGCAGGTTCTTTGGATTTGAAGAGTGTTAGTTAAAGCATTCTGCTAATATCAGCCTGGGAAAGTCCTAGAGAAAGAGCTTTTACACTGTGCTTCCTCACCCAGCTTTGGTGGGAGTTTTTTCAGATATTACTCTTAGTTGTTTTTCCTAATTTAAATTTATTTAGTTTAAGGTTTTATATTTGAGATTTCCAAAGCACCAAGATTTCAAACATGATCAAAGTCCCATCAGAACAGACACTACATAAATTCATGGTAACAGTAACACTTTTGTCAAGAACTGCAACTCATTTATCAGAATAAATAAAAAAAAAATTTTAAAATCCACAAATAAAACGTAACCATATGTTAGGAAATTAAAGATATACATATTCATGTATGTTTTAAATCTTCCATTATGTTTTTATTTTTCCTCCTCCTTTTGTTTAAAAGAACCCTTCTTTTACCCAGTCTATAAGTTCTTGCCCTCCCAAATACCCAACAAGTTTTGAGCAAAATATGTTACTTAAAAAAAAATAATTCTGAATGACCACCACAAGAGGAATGATCAGAACCTTATGTACAAAAGTGAAAACACTTGCAGAGAAATAAAATTATTTAACAAAATCAATATAGGCACCAAACCTATATCTCCTAGATACTGAACCAATACCATAACCATATATAGACAGAAAGACAGTTCTTCCCCTGATATACATCCCCAAAAAGGAAAAAACAAGGCAACAGTGAGTTAATGTTATATAGTTGCTCAAATGATCTTGGCCAAGATGCCTAAGTTTTGTAAACTCCATGGGACTGCTGTGCTGGTGTTTTCCTGACCTGCACTCATTTTTTAGAGTTGAAAGTTTGAAAACTAAATTCAGTAGAGATACTCCTGATGCACAAAAAGGGTGCCACAGAAGAACAGAAGAGTTTAATTAGTTGAAAAAAGAAATTACCACTAAAAGAATTCAGTCAAAATTCCATGGATGTGCTGCTCAGCTGTCACATTAACTCAGACTTTTAATGAAGTCTCTCACTCCCTACACTCACATTTTTCTCAGATGGATGACAAGGTGGTCATCTTCTAAAGGTAAGTAATTTTTACAGAAGTGCTCATGAGAAAGAAAGAACTAAATAATGCTTAATTGTTGGCTTATGAGCAAGATTTGAAGGAGCCAATAGATAGTCCAAGAACAGGTTTGGTTTTAA
Organism: Manacus vitellinus; assembly: GCF_001715985.3. Lineage (NCBI taxonomy): Eukaryota > Metazoa > Chordata > Aves > Passeriformes > Pipridae > Manacus > Manacus vitellinus. The sequence continues at coordinate 3,002,828 of NW_021940917.1, read as the reverse complement.
TTGGTTAAACTTCGGAGAACATCTCCTTTCACTAGGCAATGGGAAAAACAGAAGCTCCCAATGTGGTTTACCTCATCTAGGCTATTTATTGTTTTAAATACTACTAATACATTTCCCTCACTAGTTTCCTTGATGATGTACAAAACCCCACTGCTTATCCACAGACAGTTACCTACAGAGGCTTATTGGATGATGGAAACTTCTCCTGAAAAGTATTTGCAGTTAGACAGAAAACACCACAGGAAACACAATGGACCAGGTGAGATGCCACTTGCCTAGCAGCATCTCCATAGAAACAGATCTCCTTAGAAACAGAACTGCACTTCCATTCCTCCTCTCTTGTCAAGATGGACTGTCTCCAGCAGAAAGAGGTCTAGTGGAAAAACATGCAGTTATGGTCCTAGAGTATCTTCAGCTAAGTCCTCTGTCATCCACATCTGTTGTGTACCCATTATGCTGCTCCTGGATTTATTTCTTCAGAATTAGGACAGGCATTATCATCATGTGCCTGCATACGTGAAAGCATCCAATAAAGATGTTTCCCTAGGCCCCTTCAGTAAAGCGATAAACACAAAGCCCTTTCAGAAGAACACCAACGCATGCAGCGGAAACAGCAAAATACTATCACACTGCTCTTAGTAGCTGATTTATCAAATCAACCATTACTGTGAAGCAAAACCAATCAATCTCTTTTTCAGAAACCTTTAACCTCGATGCAATATGTATTACAGGCCATCTATCAGAAATATATGAGCCTCAGTGGGTTGTGTGCTAGCTCTTTCATTAAGCAGGAATCTTCACCGTCTACGAAACCAGAAAAACACATTTAAAAATGCATTACTGGCACATTATGGCTTCACTTAAATCTATGGTAATAGGATCTCGTACAAATCTAAGCTTTAATTAATCAAGCTGCATTGCCTATAGATGACATGTATTAAACTACCTGAAACAGCTCTAATATCTTTTAATTATCTCTATCTTTAAGCATAAGAGAAAAGGTCTGATTCTCACAATCTCATGTAAATCCAGAGCAGCTATGATCAATAACAGACAACGCGCATGCCAAAGGAAAAAATGCTGAATCTGGTCTGAAGTATCTAGGCCATGAGATGCGAGCGAAAAGTTTTAGCCTTCTGCTTGATTTTTCCTTAATTTTGTCTATGTGAAGACTATGAAGTTTATAATTTTTTTTTTTTTAACATGAGCACTAGTTTTGGATATTAACCCTGAACTCACATACATGTTGCAATATCACAGAACCAACACGGTGTGTATTTTCCTAGTAATCTTTTCTGTATTTTGGATAAGTTTTTCCTGATTTTGTTTGCCATAAACAATACCACACACTGACACAACTTAAAGCCAATTTAAAACCACTGCAAGAGGCTACCCACACTGGCCTGTTAAAAATACAAAACAACTCAACAGGAGAGATTCCATTTCTTTCTACCCTCATGACTTTTATGCCAGCTCTAGTGCCATTAAGCACTGCTTATAAAAAGAAATGCTAACCACATTTCAAAGACACACATAATCCTCATATTGAAGGCTTCTTAAGCTAAAGAATGTAGGCATTGCATATGACTGTGGCTTAAAATGGTATAAAAGAAGTCAGAAGCCAACTCCTGGTCCAATTAAAACCCATTCAAATCTCATATGCAAAGAATTCAGGTTTCTGATTAGGGTTGCTATTTAGATGACACAAACTTTAGCCTTAAAATTAGTAGTCCATGAATTCAAAAGATTACGGAGTACTTACATCCATATAGAGCAAACAAAATGTTCAGATCACGATGTTCATACCTTCAAAAATCCACACCCACTTTCCCTGCCCCAAAAGATGATGGACTACAAGATTTTCACCTTTGGTATCCACCATGGCACCACATCCAGCATGACAAAATCTCTTCTAAAGCATTATCTTCTATGTTTTAAATACATGAAGGCAGTTCTAACAAGTTATAAAAATGGGAATGCATTTATATTCTTCCAAACATGTAAGGAATTGAAAACTTATCATAAACAGAGGATTGAGAATTAAATTAACAGCTTAAGAAATTGTGAAAAGGATTTTATACTAAGTAACCAAAAAGGGATATACTAAAAAGCTTTGGCATTTCTCCCTCTTCACACACCAAAACTATCTTTTCTGTCTACCTAGATATATCAAATGCCCTTCACAGTATTCTTAAATTTTGTAACTAGAGGTCTAATCTATGATTACCTTTATTTTGATAGCCTTCCAAAAGGCTGGCTTTCCATCTGTTAAAACACAGCATAGTAGCCAGAAAATTTGCTATTTTAAGTAAGGATAATGCATTAGCATAACATAAAAGTATCTTTCAAGCTACAATCAGAAATGTCCAAGAAAACTTAGACCAATGAATTACATCATTCATAGTACACAGCCAAACTTGAGCCACCATTAATTCTGTAGAAATCTGTTTGGCCTAAAAGCTCATAGATATCTCAATCTCAGAAAGGCAAGATATCTTTCACTCAGGTTTACATTTCACTCATTATACACCCACAACATCCACCCAAGGTACATTAAAACACTAAATGTACTGGTTTTGCAGTTTCCTGTGATATTCCATTATCACTCACTGAACACTTCATTTTTCAGTACAAATATGCACAAATGCCCATAATTCAACAATAACTGTTTTCCTTCACTCCTGAACCGCACTTCTGGGCAGTCTTCCCTGCCCCTTCTCCCCACAGCATTAGAGAAAAAGGTAAGCATACACCTCACTTATGGTTTGATAGCACACAGGAGAATAAACACATTCTATTTCACCGTCAGTGTTCGGGAAGCACAGGCATCACATGCTTGTTTCTGACATGGGCTGCAAAGGCAGGTGCAGCTGGTCCAGATTTAACAGCAATGCAGCAGAACCTGGAGTACTGTGAGTGGGATATTTTGCAAGGGCAAGTTGGTCAGGACCCCATGGGCCATGGCTACAGAGCAGACACAAACCTGCAGCCACCTGGGTGTCCTCTTATCAGCTGGTGTAACACGACACACGTCAAAGACATGAAAAATGCTACATGGCTGATCTGCCCTACACCCACATTAGCTCACTCTTAATATATGCAGAGTCAGGCAAACACCTCTGGCTTCTAGTTCCTCAGCAGCTATGAAAACAGCCAGCCGTGCAATGCACTCTCTAAAGCAAACCGCAATTCCACAGCCCAAAAATCTACAACAGGGGAAAGCAAAAAGGATGTTGCAGTTTTCCAGCCTAGGCCCATGGTTCCATCTCTCTGAAAAGGCAGGTTTACGATGGCAATAGAACAAGTCTTGGTAAATTGCTTCTCTTAACACTGATCCTTACAGAAGGCAGATGTAGCACATTCGGCTGCACCAACCACGACTGTGATTCAGGCAAGCATTGTTATCAATCTGCTTTTCCGGGAAGAAAAGATCAAGACGCCTTCCCTTTCCTGAAACCAGAACGTGATGGTAGCAGATGTCACCTCCCCCTCAGCCCAGGGATGGAGAGCACGCCCCACGGCGAGGATGGGGAGATCCAGGCCCCGCTAGGTTCCCTGCTGCAAATCGGGACGAGACCAATCCCGGCAGCATCTCTCGGCGGAAAGGGATGCTGCGACCGTCCTGCTGCGACGGCGACCATCGATCGGCGGATGCAAAATCCCCACGTTCCCCCCTTCATTTATCCTTTATCTTTTCACCATAGAAAAGGTGGCGGGGGGGGGGGGGGGGGGGGGGGGTTTCGGAAGGGGGGAAGAGACTGAAAAAGAAAAAAAAGCAAACCAGTGCGTTGGGCATTGTTGGGTACGCACATCCCCGTAAAATGAGGAACGGATAAACGAGGGAGAGAAACGCAAATGCCCCGCCGGAGAACCGGGAATGGAGCGCTCAAATGGGCCGCGCTGGCGCCGCTTCAGCAGCCCCCGGGGCAGGTGCAGCGCTGCCCCGCTCGCCCGGGGATGCCGCACGCACCAGGCAGGGACAGGGAAACGCCGCAGCCCCGCAAACCCCGCCGCCGAGAGGGGCCCGACGGGCGGACAGGGCCGGCACCCACCTCCGGGCCCGCGCTGCCTCCCCGGCACCAGCGCCGCGGGACGAGGCACGGCCGGACCCGCTGACCCCCCTCCCGGCCCGCGAAACATCCTCCGCAACCTGGAGCGGGTCCGCGCCGCCGTCCTCAGCAGGCCAGGGCGGCTACGTGGGGGCGGCCGCGCAGCGCAGAGGCGGAAAGCCCGGCAGCCGGCCGCTCCTCCCGCGGCCACCATCTCTCCCTCCTTCCTACCTCCTGCCTGCCGGCCGCCGCCGCCAGCAACGCGCCCGGGCCGGCCCGCTCCGACGCACCGCCCTGGCCGCGTCAGGCGGGCCCGCCCTGCGGCCGCCTATCCCGCCTCCTCCCTCCGCGGCCTGCCCGGCCCGGCGGGAGAGGGCGCAGCCTCGGGATTGCCGGGCGGGTTGCGGGAGCCGGTGCAGCCTCTCCTCCCTGCGGCCCCTCATCGTGCACGACCTCCAGGGAGATTTACTGCCGCGCAATAGAGGGCTTACCAGTGCCCCTTTCCCCCTCCCATATACACAAACACATATTCACATATACAATCACAGCGTTACACCTTAATTTGCATCTACAGTCCAGGCTGTAACACCTATTGTATCTTGTGTCTTCTCTGGGCTGCTGCTCCCTGTGTGTCACTGCCACAGTGATTCCACACATGCAAACAAAACCCTAAATTCCTCAATGTAGTGTCTTGCATTTTGTGGTATTTAAAACAATATTGCTGGACAGTCAAAACCAAAATAAACTATCAGAAGAAATACACTTTTCTTTTTATCACAGACAGATTGATATCTAATCAGTTTTTCATTTAAAAAAAAAAAGGCTAGAGGACTTTAAAATGCCTAACAACCAATGCAAAACTGTAGTATTGGCAACCTAAATTGGTACATTTTTACAGTATTGTGAATTTATCTCTTCAGATACCCTGATAAACATCTGTGAAGTGTTTAGGCAAACCCCACTGCAAACTATCAAGTATTCAACATATAAAGGCTTCTAACTAATTACTATGATAACTTGGTGTTAGTTTGGAATATAATTCTGTTTTTCCCTTTCCAGTGGAAAGACACTTTTTAGTTCTTGATAATAGGGTAACACCTATTACCCTATTATTAAATGGTTCAGCCACTCTGTGTGCACAGCTGCACCTTTAAATCCTAGCCGAAATGCCACAATATTGTCCAAATGAAGATTTCGAAAATGAGAGTAGGAAAAAAACGTTGAAAAGAAGGAAGAACTGAAGAAAGCACAAATGATTTATTCCTTAGACAGCTGCTACCAAAATCCATTGCTCTGTCATTAATACATTGCAATACTTCGCTTCTTTCCCTCCTGTGCTAATAGTTTCTATCCATCAAAGTTTTTCTATAGTATCCTGGAGAAATCTTCCAACCTGATAACATTTGTAGCAAAAAATAAGAAAACCCAGAGGAGATCTCTGTTCTCTTCTTCTTTTCTATGGCCTGTGTATATGGCACTGATTTGGCCCTAGGTTACCAGAACTTACGGTGTATAGAACGTGCATGACAGATTTCAAAACTATTGATTCTTGGAGAGTTATATTAGATAAAACACTTTACTTGTAATTAAGTTCCTTCTCCCTGATCTCCCTCTCAAAATAATGAAGTTAGGCCTGAATGTGATCTAAATTTACCCTTCATTGAGGGAGGTTTGCCCAGATGACCTCTAGAGGTCCCTCCCGACTTACCTTATTCTGTTACAGTCTTGCTATTTCAAAAGACTATCAAAAGCAGTCTCAATGACTCCTAGATTATATCCAAGAAAAGTTCCATGTCCTAATTGCATTTTTCTCCCAGAATTCCACCTTACCTCATTTGTTTCACAGCTCATGAAGACAGGTCTTCTAGCACATAAGTTGTCTGTGAATCTAAAGAGATGCTGCTGCTAATGCAACAGTATTAATATTGCTAATGCTGCATTAGCATTGACCTTCAGGCTCTTACGTGTTTTCAACCTGATCATCATTACTTAGTCAGTTTTAAATATGTTAAATTAAAACCGACTGAAAAACTAGTATGAGAAGCACCAAGACTAGTCTGTAACATATATAAAATTAAGTACTGCTACAGATGAATTAATACAGTCTGCTGGATATTAAATTATAACCTTGTGAGGGTGGCAGTTTTTTAAGTCGCTGTGGTAATCTGTAACAAACATCTATCAGCCACCTTCTGGTATATTCAAACACACTTGCTTGATAAAAAATTCTATTTACACTGAACCAAGTTTTTCATTTATATAGGGTTTTTTTCTCCCCCTGTATTTCAATTTAAAGACAAGTATTTGTATCACTCCATGTGTAGCTTTTGAGGCTTGGCACACCCCTGGCAACATACTTACCTCAGAGAAACATGTAAACAGGCTTTTCTTCCCGTTTGGGTCATTTGGCACAAGCTGCTGTGTGAGCATCAGCAAAGTATCTCTCTCAGGGAAGGACCTGGCCTGGGTTTCATATGGACATCTAGTTAGCTGGGCCTGGATGTTTCAAAGGCAAAGTTATACTGAAGCTTTCTCTTTTCAGGAAGAAAAACCACTATGCTCTGCAGAGTACATTAATTGGATTCAGCATGTCTACATTCTGCCTCTATTTATATACCCATCAGCCTAGATAAAAGCCTTGGCCGTGGCAGTTCAGACACTTTATTTCCTACGGTAGTCTACTAATCTTGTATGTGTTTTCAGGAATTGGACTTGCAATGATCCTAGGTGTGTGTGACTTGTTATTTTCAGCCCTGGGCCAAAGGCAAAAGAGCTCTTGCAGGCTGAAAAAAACAGTTCAATCTTGACATTTTTAAGGTCAGATAGCTCAAGACCCATGAGAGACAGAACTGAATGCTTTTTACAATCTGAAACCTTGGGATTACAGCTTTCTTATGTCAAAAAGCATTAATCTCAGACTCTAGTGGTGTGTGCATTACCTGTTGCTAGAAGAGAGGCTGTTTCAGATGTTCTTGTTAGTACTGAATTAGGTGGGTTTCAGAAATAGAAATGTTTTCAAATTCTGATACTGGATCACTGAACTAATGGAAGGCAGTTTTATGAATAAAATCTTCCAGACTCAACCATCTTATCAAATTAGAGGACTGGGCAATCACCAACCACAGGAAGTTCAACAAGAGAAAGTGTTGATTCTGCACCTGGGATGGGGCAACCCCAGATGTACCTACAGGTGGGGAATGAGATGCTGGAAAGCAGTGCTGGGAAAGAGATCTGGGGGTCCTGCTCAGTGGCAAGTTGAATATGAGTCAGCAGTGCCCTGGCAGCCAGGAGGACCAACCTATCCTGGCAGGCATCAGGCAAAGCTTTGGCTGAGGGAGATGATTGTCCCACTCTGCTCTTCACTGGGGCAGTCTCATCTTGAATATTGTGTGCAGTTTTGGGTGCCACAGTATAAGAAAGATTCTAAGTTCTTAGAGAATGTCCAAAGGAGGGCAATGAAGATGGTGAAGGGCCTTGAGAGGAAGCCTTATGAGGAGTGGCTGAGGTCACTTGGTGTGTTCGGCCTGGAGGAGACTGAGGGGAGATCTCATTGCAGTCCACAACTTCCTTGTGAGGGGAAGAGGAGGGGCAGGACCTGATCTCCTTTCTGTGGTGACCAGAACCTGAGGGAATGGCCTGAAGTTGTGTCAGGGGAGGTCTAGGTTGGACTTTTAAGGTTTTTCACCCAGAGAATGTTTGGGCAGTGGAACAGGTTTCCCAGAGAAGTGATCACAGCACCAAGCCTGACAGAGTTCAAGAAGCATTTGGACAATACCCTCAGGCACATGGTGTGACTCTTGGGAATGGTCCTGTGCAGGGCTGGGAGTTGGACTCGATGACCCTTGTGGGTTCCTTCCAATTTGGCATATTCTGTGATCCTGTGATTCTTCTTTACTAGCTTCGTCTGAAACAGCTAAGTCAGAAGCATGGAGTCAGATCTATGTTTTTCAAGTGCAAAAGTCACCAGTTTTGTCAACCATTCTGACTTCCCACACAATAAACATATAAAATTTCACTGTGCCTGCATCCAATCTTATGACACACAAGCAAGATAGTCTGTAATGAATTGAAATCCAACACCAATTAAAGTCTTCTTGTACTTTTTCAAACATCAGTCATTGCTCCCAGAAAGTTTAATGGAGAGTTCTGCAAATCTTTTTTGATGATTCCCATCACTTCATTGCCAAATTTTGGAGCAGGTATCCCTTAGAATAGAAATCTTCACTTCTGTTGGGTTGCAATTATTGCATCCTGACCACCTACAGCCTGTAAACACAGATTGTCCCTTTTCTAATCTGAGGGGACAGTGTATCATTAGTTATGACTTGAAATATTTATTTGTTGGAAGGACCGTGTACCAAATATTCAACAAATCCTGGTTCATCTTCATAGGGGGAACACGTTAAAAGAGACATACCGGACTGTGTGATTTTGCTTCATCTGCAGTTCATCTTTCCATTATAGAGCAGTTTCAGAGCTGTCTCAGACAGAAGGATGTAAGCAAGTTTAAAGCCTGATTTGGAGATGGCAACAGTGGCATGTGGTTTGGAAGACTGAAAGAAGCATAGGACTTGGCAAGGTTAGTGCCTGTTCCATCTGCTGGAGAGGTAGGTAATGCCCCTTGTCAAAGATGCTTGCAGGGAGCAGGGACACTAGGGACTGTAGCTTGCTCTACAGAATGTGAAAAAACCCAAGTAACTCTGTAATTAATGAAGTGACTAGATTTTTTTTCAGAAGGGGATTTTTTGTCATTTCAGCAACAAGCCAAATGGTGCCCTCACTGGTGGGCTTGTTCCTGGAGTCAGGTACTCCTGGAACTGCATGCAGTGCCATAGAAATCAGTCGTGGCATCAGACCAACTGCTTGGCAAAACCAAGCTAGAATTAGGCTCAGGTCCAGTTTTTTAATCTATAGTGTTGTGGTTTAGGAATGGTATTCCCCAATTTAGTGTTCCCACTGAAACACTCCAAACTATGCACAGGTCGCTCACTCCATCTCCCCCTCTCCCTGCGGGTGGCTGGAGTGGACAACTGGAGGCACAAAAGATCACAGGTTGAAATACAATTTACTGGAAACAGCAATGAAACAAACAATAACAGCAACACTATTAATAACAGACTGTGCAAGAGAGGTGAGCGATTCACAAGTGAGTGCTCCCCAGGCCAAACACAACATAGACCCCGGCCCCTCACTTCCTGCCACCCAACTGGAAGGGACCCTTTCCTCCTGCCCCCTGCTTGTAGCATGAGGTGGTATAGGATAACCCCTGGGTCCTGGTCATGCCCCTCCTGGCTACTGCAAAAATCAACTCTGTCATGGCCAGGACACAGAGCCTCCTGCCTGTAATTTCAGGTTTTAAATTAATGACTTGGAACTACAGTCCGTCATGGTTTTGGATTTCATCAAGTGGAAAGAACCTCAGCTGGGGCACTTCCACTGTTAACCCCAAAGAGTCCAAGACAGAGCAAAAGGAGATATTCCCAGTGAAGGATCCTCACAACTACACACTCCCTCCTGCTAGCAATCTACTGAATCCAGCAGATCACTTGTACATGGGGATTTTCAGAATGTGCTGCAATTTTTTTTTCCAGGTGAAGCTTGTGACAGATATCAAGTGTGGTCTTTTACTATTTGTTCTTTGAAGCACTTAGATGTCACATGGGTAGCTATCCCATGCAAAAAATGTATCATATTATAGCACACCTGCTGTTTGAGCACATTCCAACTCTTTAGACCTTGAGCTTCACCACAGTGCCTGGTAAGACTGGAAGTGCTCCTTTAAACACTGGTTGAAAGAGAAGTACCAGTGAAACTATTTTTATTTTTTTTTTTTAATTTTCAAATGTCCACTAATTGCATGTGATCCCTTTTCATGTGTCAGTCTCCTAACTTGCCATACCTTGCTGATGAGAATGCTGGAGAAATGCAATATAAGTCTGAGGGGAGTCAGTGTCCTGTCCAAAGCTTAGCGAATATATAAGAAACCAAAGCAAAATCCCAACCCAACCTAACTTACTTCAAATCAGTAAGAAAATCATCCAGGTAGTGGTCTGCGTTCAGACCACAGGAGCAAATATAAGAATAAAAAATTCAAGAGTTTTTACTGAAATATGAAGCAATTGAAATAAATAAGATTTAGCAAAGCCAACACAAGAGCTGCTGCCATAGAGGTCAGGGATGTTTCTGGGGTTTAATGATGAATAGAATTGGATAATAAAGCTTCATGAAAAATTGAAATAACCTTCATGTTCTCTGAAAACACAACATGAACAGATGAAATGAAAACAATGGTCAATCTTTTGTTTACACTTTTATTTAAGTAATAAGAGCTATTAATATATCTGAAGTCTGGTTCTTCAGGTGATGAAGCATAGAAATATCATGAAAATGGAGCATCCTCCTTGTCAAAATAAATTACCCCAGGAGGCAGCTTGTTTAGATCAAGCTCAGATATGTCTGTTATGCTCAGTATAGAAAGATCCTTTTACACCCTCCATTTGGAAAAGCTCACTTAGTGGGGAGCTATGCACAAAAGTTAGTCACTATATAGTAGATCATAGCAACAAATGAGATGTAAAGTCCAGTGGACTTGAAGGAAGATGTATTCCATGCACTAACATCTTTTTCCTTGCCAAGTAAGATTGCTGGGTCAAGTTTAAGAATGACTTGTTTGGAGAGGTGAAAAGAGTGGGCAGTGCAAGTGATTGAAGAGTGTCAGTGGACAGCCAGTTGAGAAAGGTTCTGGCATTAGCATATGAACTGAGTTAAGGTGAAAGGCAGCCTTACAGCTTTTTCTAGAGAAATGGAATCTTTGATTGCTTTTGTGAGGAAATTTCATCCCTGATCAAAATACATAGATGAGTATGTTCACATATAATGATCTCGGTTCAGGAAGGGGGGTCTGGCATCAGTCAGCAGGTGGTGAGCAATTATATTTGTATGGGGTTTTTCCTTTCCATTTTTATTATCAGCTTTATTATTAAATAATGCAGTTATTAAGAGCCTCAAAGATAGCCAAGAGACAGAGGAGCTAAAGTCAAACTTTTATTCAAATAAAAGGGAGACTTCATTGGACAATCCCCAGTGAGGTCTCTCACCTTGACAGAAGTCACAGCCTCCTTTATCCCCTTTGTCTGAAATGCAGGTCCCTCCCTGTTTCTCCAAAGGCTGAGATACTCTGGGGTTACAGACTTCCTGACTGCATGTGCCCCATTACATGCTCATTAGGGGCTTTGAGAGTCCCCAACATTTTCAAAATGGAGGTTACTGCATATTTATCCTTTGCTACCTATCTTATACTGGGTAACTGCACAACTAATAACTCTTCTATCCCCTACTAACTAAGCTAACTGTGACTACCACACACTTTGTGAGAACATTCTACTTATTCCTAATATTATGAAACTTATTACTAAACTTATTACTATTAAACTTATCTAAAGTTTTACTTTGGAGTCTCATCCCCATTCCACCAGGGTGATGGGTAAGGGAAGGGGGTTGAGCAAGTGGCTGTATGGTGAGTATATGCAGTAGGTGCACCCCCAAACTGACTATACAGAGTAGCTGAAAACAACACAGTGGGAAAGCTGGCCACTGCCTACTCCAGGACCAGGTAACTGCCCGGGCCACCTTGCTGCACTACAAAATACATCTCAGTGCAGGTTTGCCTCTCAGAGGGGCTGATCATGAGGAACCTGCAGGTCCTGGAGGAGCGCAGCACCCACAGATGGCGGCGGGGCCACCGAGGCAAACGCCACCAAGCTGCTTCCAACAAATTCTGTGCCCAGTGGGCCGTTTTCTCCACATTTAAGTAGGACTCTGTGCAGAGGGTGCGTAGGAGAGGTGACCTTTGATCCTGTGGTAGCCGTTTGTCAGTGGGATGGAGAAAACACAAGTTATATTCCATCCCATGCTCACTTGAGCACATGCACTCCAGCTCCACATGGATATCAGAGCACCTGTCTGGCTGCTGCCCCATGGTTACCTGCTCCAGGATGAAAGAGTGCCCACAGGGTGGCCGCAGGACCACAAGCAGCTGGTAGAAGATTCGATTCTGGAGGCTGATACTCCAGGATTCAAAAGAGCTGTCCATCCCAGTGGCTGGGTAAATCTCTGGCATGGAAGTTCTCTGGGAAAAGTCTCGGCTGATAAACAGGAGATCATGGACAAGATGCTTCAGATTCCTGCACATGTCAGGCACTTCCAGAATTGGTGATAGGGTGGGCCTGAGCAAAAATCTGTGTGCTTCATTGAGGTCTTCTTCCTCCTCATCCTTGTCTTCCTCCTGCTCCTCACTGCTGGAGCTGTCTTGCTCACAGCAGCTGTGAGAGGCAACCTTCCTTTGCCAGGCCAGCCGGCAGAGCACAGTGAGCTCAGCTACTGCAATAGCCCAAAAGAGCCAGTGCTGCAACAGGAAAGGGAGCAGGGCTTTTTCCAGGGTCCTGATCCGCTCAACATCCTGCCACAGCCGCATCATCTCATGATGCAGAAATTCTTCACGCTCCTTCATCCGCTGGGCTGTGACCACATCGATCTGGTGATCATGTGTCTGCTCAGGGAGAAGGGCCAGCACAGCCAGGAAGAGGACAATTGCTGAATCCATGGCCTGTGAGAGGTAGGAGAAAAGTTTACTCAGCAGGTCTGGGTGAGAAGGAGCAAGAGACTGGGGCAGTGGGGCAGGAGCTGCCTGGTGGTGTCCTTTGGGACAGTTCCCATTGTGACCTGTCCTCTATGATGTCACAGCCACCAGAGCTCGGCCAACAAGTACCCAGCCTTCATCCCCAACCCCCAGGCTCAGCTGTTTCTTGGCATCATCATCCCAAGGACAAAGCCACTGGGCTGAAGCTCCCCAGGGCTCTTCTGACAAAATGGGCATCCAAAGGAACCCTGACAGTGTCATCCCTGGCTGGGCTGTGTTCTCTGAAAAGGTTAGAGACACCTGAATAGAGTCCCCAGAGGCCCCATCCCTGCCAAGCTGCAGCATCCGATGGAGTCAGGGGCACTCAGCACATCCCCAAATCCCCTCTGGGCACTGCCACCACTGTGAGCCCTGAGCCTCTCTGTCCCCAGCCCCAGTGGCAGAACCTTGCCCTGCTCTGAGGGGTTTGGCTATAGCTCAGGATTGCCCCCTGGGAATCTGTCCCGTCTCCCATCCTTTCCAGACTTTCCCCTGCATGCACACTCACCAATCGCCAAGTCCAACTGCAGTGGGGATGCCTGGTGTTGTCCTTAGAGATGGCTCCCATTGTGACCCGTCCTCTGTGATGTCACAGCCAACAGAGCCACATAATCTGGCCAACAAGCCACAGTCTTCATCCCTACTTCCTTGCTCCGTGGGTTCTGGGCACCATCACCACACTCAGTGCCAACTCCTCCTCAGGAGCTCCCAGGGGGTCTCTTGGCAAAATGGACAAGCTGCCAAAGCCACCACAGAGAGCCCTGAGGTCCTCTGGCTCAGCCCCAATGGCAGAACTGTCCCTGGTCCAGAGGAGCTTAGATTTCTTGCTTTGGCTTTGAAAACAAAACGGGCATTTACCCCATTCCCCATTCAGCCCAGCCCACTTGCGCAATTGGACAAGGAGCTCAAAACATCAGATATGAAAGATTTCACTGACTGGCAGAATCAGAAGGGGACTGTGGTTTGAAAAGGAGCTTTGGGATTGTGCTGAACTTGTGTTAGCTTGAGCCTGGACTTGTGGAAGCTAAAATTCAGTGTGTACATCTGCAATATTGAATAAACCTCAAAAATCTGTAGAGACACTGACTTGCCTGTTCTCTTTTTTCCTAAAGCCAAATTTCCTTGAAGAAGGAAAGACTGTGTAAGAGATAAGACAATGTATTAGCGATACTGTGGGAGGTGGAGATGTGATGTCCAGCTCTACTCTGAGCTCAAAGACTGAAATTCACCTGACACCTCAAGAGGTCAGTTGCAGATCCTGAAAGTCCTGATGGGACAGAGCAGGCCCACATAATGTCTTCTTTTGGTGAAACTCATTTGCTTTGAATTGCTCTAGCCAGGTGTACAATAGAGCTTATAGACAAATGCCATGGGCTTTCAGAGGTCCACAGAGATGGGGTTAGTAGCAAATTCTATTTTTCCTGCTTGTTTTTAGTTAGAAAGAACGACCTCACACAGAGAGGAGATCACGACGAACGGATGAGCCTGGAGATAACAATATTCACAGTACCTGCAGACGTAGGAGCTTACGGAGAGAGGATGTGACCTGAGTACAGTTTGTGGTTGTACAACTGAAAGGTCCTCTGCAGATACAAAAGCTTTGTAAATAGAATAAAAATCCCTTCAGTTTGACAGAGCTGGGATGCTTCCATTTCGGCATCCAAGACACAGTTTGTAAAGCAGCAAGCAGGTCAGGCAGTGCTGCTGCCGCTCTCCCAGGTGGACTGGATGCATCTTCACTGTGGATCGTTTTACTCTGCCTTGTGTGCTGTGAGCAAATTCAGGAATGCCTGGGAGATGAAACATCCCACTGCTCTACACAGGCTGTTTGTGAATACAGCGCTGCAGCTTAGTGGAAAGAATCTGCAAAGTGGAACAGTCTGTGCAGAGGAGACAGTGTCTGCATGATGCATGTTTGGAGAGGTTATACTTGCAACTAGTTCTGCTCTAGAATTGCTGTGCCCGAATTAGTCTATAAACAGATCATCACAACAAGTGATTGCATTGATTCTTCTCAGAGGAACAGTGGCACTAATACTCTGGGCATGCTCTCCCACTGAAAATGTAAAGTAAAATCTGCTAGTGCCTTCTCTGTGGACTTCAAAAGAACATATGAAACAGTTGTGGAAAAAGAATTAAAGTGTCCCATCAGGAAATCTCGACATCTCGATCCTGCAGTTGCTGAGCTTCAACAGATCTGGTAAATTAGTGACTGGAGGCTGTGTTTGATTTGCTTGATTTGTGCCAAAACCGAACTTGATAATACAGGGGTGTTTTTCTTATTGCTCAGCAGTGTCCGCACAGTACCAAGGCCTTTTCTGCTTCCTGTACTGCCACGCTGGTGAGGGGGCTGAGGGAATGTCCTGGTTTCAGCTGGGATACAGTTAATTTCTTCTCAGTAGCTGGTGCAGTGCTGTGCTTTGGATTCAGAATGAGAATACTGTTGATAGCATTTTTTTGTGCCTCATGCTCTGTCACTGAGAAGGTACAGAAAAAAAATGGGAAGAGCATAGCCAGGACAGTTGATCCAAACTGGCCAGCAGGATATTCCACACCACAGAATGTCATGCCCACTATATAAACTGGAGAAGTTACCTGGAAGGGGGGCCGATCTAGGTTCAGGAAAGGGAGTCTGGCATCAGTCAGCAGGTGGTGAGCAGGTGAACTGTGTATCACTTATTTGGGATTTTTTCCTTTCCGTTGTTATCATCACTTATTATTTACCACTATTGTTTTAACTTGTTTTCAACTATTAAACTTCATTAATTATTATCAAACTTATTAAACTTATTATTAAACCCACTATTAAACTTATTATTAAAATAAAATATCAAATCCTATGTATGAAATATCAATATTGAAATCCCATTCATTCTAATATGAAGTAAAGAGACTGTGCATTCCCTGAGGACAGAGATGCCAGCCACAGCAAGGTTGATCAGTGTTGATTATTGAATGATGGCACTCTGAAGATCAGTAGCTAGAAGGCCAAAGAGCTGTTTCCTTTCCCTTTCCCATTACCTTTGGCCATTAATCATCTGCTTTAGTAAAATTAACAAGCCCTTTCACAACACATGCCATGACTTAAACTCTTCAAAATGAAAGTCACAGAAGTCAGGTGTTAAATACAAAAGCACAGATAAAATCCCATCCTTCTGCAGATTCATCAAAATGTAAAAACAATCACTCCTGTTTTGTGCCACAGCATACTGCTTGGCATATTAACTGTATGTTAATGTTAATTTATGTATCATTTGCAAGCATAGTTGTCTTCTTGGCCTGAGTGGGGATATATCCTTATTCTTCCTATCAAATCTTTGGCACTAAAGAAAACAAACAAACCAACCATCATATTACTGATTCAGAAAATAAAAAAATGGAGATAAAAAGAAGTATGATAATATCTTGCAAACCAGTTACCATACAGGGAGATGTAGGAAGAGACAACTTTACTGACATAGTCAGACTCCCAAAAGCATAAAGCAGCTTTTAGCCCTTACAAAAGGGACATATCAGGCTTGATAAAGGCTGACAAGCAGGCCCATCTGCCCGTTCCATGCAGTGGTGAAGCAGGTCTCCTGAGCCACGTGATTACTCTCCTTTGGGGTGGTGAGTCAATCTTACTTTCTGTGTACATTCAGTAGGCTTCTCTTCACCCCCTCCTCTGCCCTCCAGATTTAAAGAAAAATATGCTTTATATGTCTGCTTCCCTTATGGAAACCTCTAATCAGAGAGGGATGGAGATACGCACCTTCTCCTCTTTCCTTAATGTCGAGCCATCAAACAGGTTATTACAGTGCTACTTCCTACAGACAATCTGATAGTTTAACCCCCAAGCTGCTAAGTTTGCAGTGGTTAGTTCTGCTAGCAGGGACAGCAAAGAACTGACATTTTCCCAGGTCATTTTCATGTTCCTAAATATGACAGTCAGCTTTGAGCTGCTGTGTATCAATACGCACTTAAGTCTGCATCCCTATTTTTAACCCAGTGGCACTCACTTCATTAATATGTTCATTAGTATGTTCTCTTCCTCAGTTGCAGACCTATTGCCGATGGAGAAAACCCGAAACCTTTCAAGACAGGAAGGGAATTTATCTATTTATATTTCATTTATCTATTTATATTTCGCTTTCCATCCTCATTCTGGTCCACAAGAAACTACTTCTAACCTCTTCCACCCACTCGCCTCTCTGATTCCTCAATTCAAGCAGTAGTTTCAGTTTTCCCTTTGTTTTTGCAGTTGCCCTATCTTACAGGGAAAACTGCAACTACTGCTCAAATCTCATGAGCAGCTGGAATCGAACTTTAATTTCTGTATTAATTCAAGTCAAGCACTACCAAACTGAATAGGCTGTGCTTCATGGGACTGTAGGAACCAATAAATCTATTAACTTTAAGACTTTTGAAAGCTTTTACATTTCCAGTGAAAGTGAAAAGGCTTCAGAAGTGAAAGAATAAAGCTGACACGGGATAAAAAAACTACAGTGAAGCAAGGTTTTCAGCCTTCCTGAAAGCAGGCAAACCAGTTTGTGCAAGGGTATGTAACAGGAGAGAGTCTCTGCTCTCTTACAGGTATCTGGTATTCCAATATCAAAAGGTGTAACAAGTAAAGGGGAAGGCACAAACAAGAGCACACTCAGACATAAACCCAACAGATGAACTAACAGAGGCAAAGGCAAAAACCAGAACTCATCAGCCACACTAATGAATGGGTTATTAAGAAACCACAGGCAAACTGGAAAGTTGCAACTGATGAGGATGCAAACCTGAGGGTCCAGGATGTACAAGGGGGCCAGTGTAGCTGCGCAGACTGGTGAAGGATGTGCAGGAGTGGGGATGGGAAGGTAGTGGTAGACAGTGGTAAGACAGCAGGGGGTACAAAAGGGGCCAGTCCCTCACAAAACACAGTTAGACAGTACCTTGTAAAGATACCAATTATGCATGGAGTGGAAGATTCCCATTTCCCTTTTCGTCAGAAAAAGCCGTATTGTCCTTCAGTAGTGAAGCAACTACTTCAGTAGTGAAGCGACTACTTCAGTAGTGAAGTGACTACTTCAGTAGTGAAGTGACTACTTCAGTAGTGAAGCCACGTTGGGTACTAAATTTTCATGGTTCCACTGACGTTTGCAGTGCTGCTAAATCTCCCTGGGTAAAAACAGTTGTCTCCCACACAGCTAAACATGAATACACAGACATGCTAACCTGAAGTGACACTATAGACTGGGATACCTTATTGTTTGACTTTGCTTCACGCCTGTATGTGTTTGAATCTGTAAGCTTTTAGCTAAAAGTCTTTGTTATCCCCTTTATCTTTTCAGTGTTAAGACACCAAGAAGGGGTGCTTTGGCAAAAAAAACAAAACCAATCAATCAAAAAAACCAAAGAAACCCACTACCAAACAAAAAAACCCCCACCCACCAAAAAACCTCAAGCCCCTGATACTACAAGGTATGTCAGTTGAGAATATATTAAAGATAAAAAACCCCAAACTGTCTCACATCAAATAGAAAACTTCCCACTTCTCTTCTGAACACTCTACTTCAAAATTTGAAAAACGCTTGCTCTCCAAAGACTGCCATCTTCCCCTAGAAACTGCTTTCCTAGTTTGTCAACACGTCTGCATGTCAGACATAGCTCATGCAGGTAGGAAGTAGGAAGACTCAGCCAAACAAACTGCTTCTGTCTTGCTTTTTTTTCCACACTGTGCCTCATGAACTTACCTCTCCCTACCAATACTTCTTGACATAACATTTTAACTTTTCTTATTTTACATCTTTACCAGATACTGCAGAAAAGAAGTTCTCAAAGGTGCTTCAAGCATTTTTACAAAAGAAGTAGTGAATTCGCAGCTAGCTTTTCAGACGCACAGCAACCTCAAGCAGACTGCAGAGTTAACAACCAGATACTCCAGGCTTCTGGAAAACCAGACAATACCACCAATGCCTTCCGGCAGCCAGCAAAGAAGTTCTAGATGTTCATTTGCTTATTAGTAGCTGGGGAAGATTTAGATTTATTGGAACTAGAGAACTTGTAGGACTATATCAGAGAGCAAATAATTATTACATAGTGCAAGTAGAAGATAATGACCACGCAGAGATATTTTTCACTTCTTTGCATGTATATCTGAACAAGATACCAAGATGACAAGACAAGAAACACTTTAAGTGAACTTGAGAACTATGGGACTTACAACTCTAGTCACACTCTGTAAAAGATATAAAATAGAAAACTCTCTAACTTAACTTAAAGAGTTTTTACATATGATGTTATACTAAAATATCCCAATACACCAAAATATCCCACTGCTTAAATAATAAAAACCCAACCCCAATCACACACTCTGATAGTTCAATATTCTATTAATATTTATTAACTTAATACATTATTTAAATGAATCTCAGAATTATTTGGATAACAGCCTGGAATGAAAGCTCTTTATAGAGCTACTGATTGCCCTGATATACAAGGACTGGAAGCAAATTTACTGCAGCATTAACTCAAGTCCATAAAAGAGATCTTAATGTGTAAGTCAGTTTTGACAGAAATTTAACAACTTTTCATAAAATCATAGAACTATACATAAAGTAGTATACTACTTCAGAAGTTTAACTGTAGATCTAAAATATCAATGCTATGGATCCAGTTGTTAATGCATAAGTATTTGCATAATTAGAAAGCTTACAAAAATAATGAGCATACCTCAAGTATCTTTTCACTCAGTTCTGATTATGGTTTACCTGAGGATTCTTCTTCAGGTAGTCTCACAAAATTTATACAGCAAAATTTATGTTCTAAAGGCAGTCAACTGGAATCAAAGTACCGTGCTTCCATACTACATCTATCTTTAATATAATCAAACAAAATACATTTTTTTAACATAAGAGGGCAATTACCGGCTTTTAAGATCTGTGAAATCTGTCTTCCCTTCAATTATGTCTACACAAAACTTGTATGGAACTTGGAAAAACTGGAGTAAGCTACTCCACTTGATTCCAGATTTTAAAAAAGGCACGTCACAGAATTTCATGCTGAACCTTAAAAAAGTTACAGAAACATAAGCATCAACCATCTGTCCAAGTTCTGCGACTCTGCACAGTACGGTCAGCTGTCTAGTGCCAACTAGAAACTTCTTACCCAGAAGAGCTGCTGTTCACCTCAATCCTTTTAGAAGCTAAGCTTGAACAAAGAGCTAAAAAAACATTAAAAAAACATTTAAAACGGCTTAACTGTCGATGTTCATAAGAACCATAGTAAGTCTGTTGTCATCATCTAATTCACAAAAGAAGATGCAGTTCAAGCTAAAGGCAGCTTATCACTGAAAAGTGATTAACAATAATTACAAAGGATATCAGTTGGAAAACAAAGAAACTAGAGTCAAATACGTTGTCAGAAAACAGGGGTTTTAGGAGATGACAAGTTTATTTATAAACTGCCAACATTTAACAAAAACAATCTTACACTATTTTCCATTTTCTACAGAAATACAATAACTTACAGCGGTGCTTAGTCCATTTTGTCACTAATACATATAAAAACAAGTCTGCCAATAAATAAGTGAAAAAAATCTATTTACTAACCACCACCACTAAAATTGTACCTGTAAATTTTGGAAGACATCTGCATAGAATAGTTAGAACTGTAAGGGTGCCTTTTATTATTTTGTAATTAATTTTGTACTATTAGGATATGAAAAAAGTTAATTAACATGCAATACAAAATATTTGAGATAAACAATGTAAAACTCAGTGTGCACAACAGGAAAGTAGTGCTAGGATGCCCTTCTATGTTTCTAAATAAACATGAGGAAAATGCATGTTTTATATGGTGGAATTTCAACTTCCCTTCACAGCAAAACTAGATTTATAACCATTTATACTTGGCTAGGTTCCACTGAAGATGGACTAAAGGTGTGGTGAGAATTATCTAGTACTAGTTAACAATGAATAATTTTAGAACATCTCAAATCAACATTATGTAGATATATTTTAAAAGGTAAATTTGTTGTTACCTAGTTATAAGCATTTGTGAGATGAAAGGGTGACAAATGTGCAGTTTACAGTTGATCATAAATGTAGACAGCATGCCTGGAGAACAGCAATGCTTAGGCCATCACTATTTATTAAGACTTTCCCCCTTCAATATTGCATCAATCATCACATGCCACTTAAGAGATTACCAGCCATCCCTAAATATCTTGCATAAACCTCGGGTATCTATCTGCACGCTATTGATACGCAGTATTTCCAAAACTAAAGTGTTACCTTGGTTCGCACACAGGCATATTGTATGAAACCTTCTATCCCTAGAAAAGATTTAAAAAAGCACAGGGGCAGGGGAGAGAAGAGGGGGAATGGTTGGGGGGGTAGAGGTGGGAGAGAAGGGAGATAAAAATAGAGGGGGGAAAAAAAAGAGAGAGGACAAGGAAGCTTTCTCAGCTACTGATACCCTGTAGTACCCTTCATTTTTCTCTAGCTACCCTTTTAAAACTAAAACATTCCACATCCTTAACAGCTTCTTTTTCACAGTGCTGATGAGCATACACTACCCTAACTGTTCTTTTCTTCACTGAAGCCATTAATATGACAATTCATTAAAGACAAAGAAGTCACTTAAAATTGATCACATTAAATATGTCATGGCTATCAGATAGTGGTTAATACCCCCTCCACAGCATGGCCTGATCCTATGTCAATGAAGTCAGTGAGAGTCTCATCACTCACACTAACAGGCAAAAAAATAAAGCATCCAGATTAAAAACAAACTTATAACCAGATCCTGTAAAATAAACTGGAGGGTTTATTACTTGCTTTAAGCTTTCTGATTTAATGAACATCCAAATTAAGTAAAAGATTGTCCTTATCGATTCAGGGCTTCCTTACATACTCCCTCTACCTAGCAGCTAGTAAGAGGGAAAAAAAAAGTGTATAAGTAAACATGTCCTTGCATTTTTAAACTTTGCATTTAGGATGACAAGCAATACCTTCAGTAGTGCTCTATGATTTTAGGTGCTCATTTTAGAATGAATCACATTGTCTAGGAGGAGAGAGGAAAGGTGCTAGCATTTTCCAATAAAATCGATCCCTTTAAGGAAAGCTCTCAAATCCAGTAATTTGAAATCAGAAGGCATTCAAAATGAAGAGTAATTCCAGAAATTTTTTTATGTGATTTATTTTTATAAAAAGAACATGCGAAAATATTAAGTACCAAAAAGACCAGTTGTTGTTTGTATTCAAATACCAATTCAAGTTGCTAGTTTGTGTCTGACATAGTTTTCTCAGCCTCCTGTGATGCTAAAGCACTTCATCCAAAACATGCCTATTCGTTTCCTTTCTGGAGGACTCCTGGAAGATATCCCCCCAGGCTGAGCACTGCCCAGTTGTCCTAGCTTGCAAGACCTTACAAACTCTTTCACAGTCTCAAACACTTCCTACACCACCAGTAATGATTTGTTTGGTGTGTGCACACATTTGCCCAAGTATCATGAAAATTAGGCGGAGTAAGACAGAGAGGGGAAGCAAGAGATCTCATTGCTTTCAGCAAACAGCCTGGCACTGGCACTGATCCTGCTAGATTCAGACTTGGATCCTTCACGGAAGAGTCTGGTTGCAGATCACCAGTGCTATATAAAAATAGCCAAACGTGGGAGATTTTTGCAGTTTTCACAGGACATAAATACAGTTCCGCCATCCATTCATTCACACATACATGCACACTTACTGTGTGGGAGACTAAATATAGATAATTTATTCACAAATAAGCTCTTTACTGATTACAAAAGAAAGAAAACAATCCCCATCTGACAGGAATTCATCCTGTGACAAAGTAAGACCAGTGAAAAACAAACTTAATGCTTTACATTCACTATCCTGTAGAACACTGGTCATTTAGCAGAGTACTTTCCAGTGTCTGACAGTCCTGTCATAATTTTATTCTTTCTGCTACAAAATTTACCATTTCTCTAGTTTATCTTGGAAACCTACATAAGATTTACAATGGTCACAACTGTGCATCTGAGAATTTTTCATAGAAAATATATTGCAAAATATTATGTTTAAAACTAGCTGTATATCCCCTTAATAAGAAAGCTGTGAGAGTTAAATATTTTTTGCACATATCTTGATAAAATAAGCATTTCCCTAAATAGAATAGTAATTCGATGAACATGACAGTATTACAAAATTAGTGTTTAATGGCTCACTTGAACACTGTAGTGCTGTCACTACCTTGGATCTTAATACTACTTACAACTACTTAAGACATCTATTATTTCGATTATATGAAAGTAAAGAGGACATTCCCAAGCGCACTTTTCAAGATGACTACCCAGTTTTAAATGCATCCATTTCAAAAAAGAAAAACTGCTACAAAAGGGAAAAAACACAGTAGGTATAAATATATTTTGCCTTCTAAAACCAAAATCTGGTACCTTGTATCGTTTACATTACTTTTTTAAATAACAGGTAATAAATACTCTGTTAAGAAAAAAGTCCAGTCCCTTTATCTACTCATTATACGCAGCATTCAGAAAATCTTAATGCATTAATGATGTACCAATTTCATAACTTTATTCACAATGAACATACAGGTGTACCTCATCCAAGAAAAGCTTTTTGTTTCATCATAATTATATTCTGTTCAGAAAATGTCCTGTGAACAAAACAGGCACCTCACTGTGGGGTCTTCCCACCTCTGTTTATACAATAGGATTTACAGCACGTTCCAGATGGTGCAGATAAAGATGTTTAATAAACTAGACTTCAGCTAAGAGTTCTGCTTGTCAGAATAATTCTGCTGTACATAAGAGTCTGGCAGCTATTAAAAAAGCTTTTGCAGTTCTAGCATTCATAGTCCTAACAAAAGATTTAAAAATATTAAATCTAAGATGTATGGTGAATCAACACAGATACTGTTAAACACTTCTCCACCATTACAACATACCCCTTTGAGATACTGACTATTCTACTGAATAGTACTAGAGAACTCAGAGAGGACATCCTGCAGCTGTCAGGAGCTTCCTGCAAGCCTGCAACAGCAATTTAAGATAGAGAATAACAATGTAATGCAGACAAAACGGTAAGCTCTACTGCAAATCACTGGGTAGATATAAAAAACTATGCTAGACAAAAAAAAAAATAAAATAAAAGGCAGTTATTACATGTTTAGCTGTCTTTTCTTTTTTTTTTTTAAATCAATAATTATAAATAGTAAAAATGTACTCTAATTCACTACAATAGACTATGCCCTGAGAAGTAACATTACACACTAAGAAAAAGCCACTAGGAAGTGTCAGGTCTGTAATTTGAAAGAGTAATACAATGAATTCCCTGGAAGCACATATTTCCTCCATTTTTTAGCAATATTTTGCTTCTTCAGAGGAAAAGACTAATGAAAAGTTATGCTAATTCTAGGTTTTCCAACTTTAAGTATATGATCTTTTTATCTTTTCTCCTTCAAACTCACCCTGGGAAACTAGATGGCTTCAAAAAGCTCTTGCTTTTCACATCTGAAAGAGAATAGAGGCCTAGCATGAGGTTCTGAAAAAACTGAGCCTGATGAACTCCACTTAAGGACATCAGTCAAAGTACTTCTTGGGAGGTAGTCAGAGTTATATAAACACAAAATTAGGCCACCTCACCAATGCTTTGCTACATTCTTCTTTGCTGCTTGGAAGAACAGAGAAGAAGTTGAGAAGAAAACATACCTCTGAGCATATGGGGAAAAATAGAAGGAAAATTATCTTAGACAGGGACACTGAACTTCCTTTGAAACTACTTTGAATGCTAAGTGCATTTGAGAATAGGTGAGTTACACCCTTTCCTCTGTATCTGACACTGATAAAACAGTAAGATCTAATTGTAAATACTCCACCAAATGAGTATAAGAGAAAGATGCATTTAGAAGTCACATCTACGTTTCACTTCACTGCTTTTTCCAAAACTGCCCTACAAGATACAATTCAGCAGTTGTGGGTGTTTTTCCCCACACTGTAAGTGCAATGGTTCATGTCCTACTAGATTGAAAAAAAAAAAACCAAACAGCATTCTTTCCTCACAGAAGGTAAAATACAACTAAGCAAAAAACCTTGTCCAAAAATTAAATCATTAAATCTCTGAAGACTCACAACTTAAATTATTCTCTGGTAGTCACATTTTGTTCATTGTATTATATGTTATTCTGAAAGAGTATGCTTGTTGAGTCTGGCTATGCAGACAAACCCTTCCAAAACTCTTTGTTTCTATCCATCAATATCATACAGTACTGTTTTAAAAATTCATTAATTATCTATTTAGGAAAAAAACCTCACCCCCATCCATAAAGTCTAGCTATACATTCTAATTAAGCAGCACTAACACAAAATTGGAAATGCCAGAAATTTTGATTGTAAGACAAAAATCTAAGCTTTCTATCTATATTACACTTTGTTAATTTGTCCTAAAGCAAAGTACATATAAGGTAATTATTCAAATAGTATAAACCGACAATTTAGCTTATCCCCTATTTAAATGACACATGAACTTTGTTGTATAAATATATAAGAAGTCAATAAAACACAAATATGCAGACATGAGTAGATTAACAAATATTAATCAGTGCAGCTATAGCAATGCGTTCCAATAAAGTCATACAGGTTTGTTATTGTAGTTATCTTTAATGCTGCACATGTTTCTCCAGTGACTGTAACACACAAGACAAACTAAATGTCATTGAAATAACAGTCAATGTATTTAGCAGCTCAGAATTCGATCCCTTAAAAATGCAACTCCTTCTATTCCAATCTCTGTAGTTTTAAATTACATTTGTTCCTCAAACCCCTTTGTTTCTAGTACAAATTTCTACAAAGACTAATCCAGTGAGCAAAAACAGCCTGCATCAATTCAAATGACACATACTACAGCATATGACAAAATCAGGAAAGATGCTGAACATTACATGAAGATGTTTACAGATGTGCAAAGTTTGGTTTTATATTTGAGGGAACTTCAGAGAGTAAAAGCCTTGTATTCTGCTGCTTCTGTTGGACATTTTCTCCCCAAGAATGTTCACTGACTACATTTTTAGTTTCTGATCTCCAAAACACAAAACAGCTGATACACCTTACTTAAAGAAAGCGTATTCAGTAACCTTTATATGTGTTAACTACCAACAGACTGAAGCTACTTCTCTTTTTTTTCAAGCAGCGCCCAAATGGGACTCTGCAATACTGCCGAATGGCCAGACAGGTATGCGGCAAAGATCAGTTCTGAGCTTAATGCAACTTGTTACAAGTACCTCTTCAATCATTTCATGTATGAGGCTTCAGGACATTGACAGCTTGAAGAATTTAGATATTATTTTCTTCTTTCATATAATTTATATTGCTACCATAAAAAAATTAAAGCTTGAATTTAACATCTTATTGTTTGCATTTCTTTCAAAGCAAAAAAACATGATTTGTTTCAATTTCACTGTTACTGTTCAGTTTTCTGTGTGGCAGAGCCTGGTCTGCAAACATTTCTAAATGTAGCTATTCCTACTGGATTTAAAAAAAAAAAAAGTGTGGGGGAGTATTTCCATCAGGTGCAGACTTTGAAAATCCACTCTTAAGAGCTATACTACAGCCATCAGTGTTTTGCAAAAGTAATAAAAATATCAGCACCATCTCTAATCAGAGTATTCAGAACATTTTCCAAGTATTAAAATTCAATGCAACTCTGTGCAGTTACATAGGACCAAGTCTCGTCTTCCTATGAGTATGCATCACTTACACATGTATTATGAGAGCATCTGTTTAAATGTTTATGGTGGAAAGATTGTCAAATTCAGTAGCATAGAACTTCCACAGTACAGCTCTAATAAAGCTAACTAAGACTCCAGATTACAGTATGGAAGAAGTATATAATAGGTTTCAAGTCAGATTCTAATATTATTTTCCTCTAAAAGCCTCAATCTCAATCATTTCAGTGCAAGAAGAGAGCATCTCTTCCTTTCCATAGTTCAAGAAATATTTCTTATCATGTTCCCACTTCTGAGGCTGCTCCTATCACTAATATATTTCTCACAAATAGGTAATTTTTGCCAAGGCAAACAACACACAACTACGTTACTAAGTAGCCCAGGACCAAGAATGTGATCCTTAATACTTGATTTCACACTTTCCGGGTGCGCACTAGTCATTAATGGGATACTGTTAATTAATGGGATATTGTTAATCAAGCTGACATATGCTACCATACATAATATATCATCCATACTCAAGGAATATCAGGTCCTCTGAGATGGGTAAAAGTTCTTGCTCAAGTTAAGTTCTTTAAGTTCAGACTCCATTTGTACCTGAACCTATCCATTTATTAGTGATCACAGAGGCAACATCTTATGACAAAATTATCCTCTCAAGCCATTCCCACACCTCCTTCAGACAACAACTATGTTCTTCTGCAACTACAACCATCAACCAAGACAGCATCCCAGAGCACTTCAAAACAAATGACCAAACATCCCTAGCTACGGAGAGGCAGGTGTGGATGCCCTCTGAGACAAAACTTCAACATGGAGATGCTCAAGCCTAGATCAATCTTATCTAGGTACTGTAAACAGAACAGTACCAGTGTATACATATAGAAATGTCTTTGTTAGCTGTTCTGCACCTGAAATGCGCCACAAACATACTCTCAAAGACTACAGATGGTCTGTTTTCATTCTGAAATGCAAGAGTAGACCCCATTCATCAAACTATTTAGAAGTGCTGAAATTCCGTATTTCAAGTGCCTTTTTTTTCATTTGAAATGATACCTTTTGAGCAGGCTACCTGTGTTTTTCCTCCCTCATTGTTTCTCTCTCTGTGCAACAGAAACAGCGTCTTGAAACTTCATCATGGTCAAGAGGCATTTTGGCCAGGAGATATATACAATTCTGATGAGGACACTAACTTGAAAATTGAATCCCCTCAGT
Source organism: Manacus vitellinus (assembly GCF_001715985.3). Lineage (NCBI taxonomy): Eukaryota > Metazoa > Chordata > Aves > Passeriformes > Pipridae > Manacus > Manacus vitellinus. The sequence goes on along the minus strand of NW_021940917.1, from coordinate 2,975,174 downwards.
GAATAGACTGATTTTAAAAGAGGCCATGTTGTCATCGAACACACTTCTACACCGGTAGAATGTTTCCCCCAGGTCTCTAGATCAGTACAATTCTACTAGTGTAAAAAATCCCTTATGCAGACAAGTTCTCAGGAAATGACAGAATACACAACTATATTTAATTTCAAATTCCCTTCAAATTTACAGTTATGTTAACAGAGATGTATGGCTGGAGAAGAGCTCTTAAGGAAGAGTAAAGAAGATAAAAAAACCCCAAAGACTGAAGCTCAAAGAACAAAAGGGAAGAGATAGCTCCCTCCTGCCATCACCTTCTTTTTTTTTAACTGTATAGTCTCAACAACCAGTCAGAAGATTTAGTTTTTACTCCATCAAATATTGGCCTTGTACAGTCTTGGTTAAGTACAATCAGCAAAGTGTGATTGAGGAGGCTGAGATTCTGTAGTGAACATAATACATTCAGAAATGTTATCGAGTGTGATTAATTCTGGATTGTTGAGATAAAATAAATAAACACCAAGTAAGGAAAGAAGGTAGTCTATTTTAAGAAAAGTATTTCCAAATACAGCTCTAAGTGTGCGAAGATGTGCTTGAACTATTTTCTGTCACGTTTTCTTGTGTCAGGATTTCAACTTCATAGACTTCCCTATCAAGCTAACGTGACAACTAACAAGCAAACAAAACCCCAGTTAAAACAGTAAAAGGCATGATGGCTCCAATATTGTTACTGGAGCCTTGAGAAAGAAACACTTCAGTCTGGTGTTCTACCAAAGGTTGCTAATACAAAAATAATAGCACTCACCGAATACAGTTTGGATCCAATAAGGTGTTAGCATGATACCACATAGTAAAGACAAACACCCTGGAAACAGGTTTAGCTGTTACTGACAGATTCTCCCATCCTTTTTTCAAACACCGTTTCACAAGCATTTCAGACTTTTCTTCTTTTACCTCTTTTGTTTTTTAAAAAAGTCTAATGATTCAGAGTTAACACAGAAGTAAAAAGTAAGAAAATGTCATGGTAGGAAGCTGACAGAGTGATTTCTTAAAAAGACTAAGGAACAAACTGCATTTGGTAAATAAAAAGGTATGCCAGTTTCTAATAAAGTGACAGACTTCTACTCTGAATTTGAACTTTAGGACTGACCATCAAAAGAGAGAGAAACACAGGGTTGGCTAACACTTGCAACCAAGACATGCATTTGTGTCTGAAAAGAGAATATTGCACTAAGAAAAGAACCCTGAAAGCTTTAAACACTTCCTTCACTGACTTAAAAATTTAACTAACCATTTCCTATAAGCAGTAGCAAACCTGGCTTGGTCCACATCCCTACAAGTTGATAATACTTTATCAATGAACTGGTATTCCATTTCTGGACCAAGAGAGTCCTGCAAAGGAGCACGTTTCAGGCGTTTTGTTTCTTGTGTATAACCTTGTTTGCTGCTGGATTCATTCAAACCATCAACATCCATAGCTTGAGCCATGTGACTTGTTGCAGGACTGTGGTGGGAATTATTCAGAGTCTCATCACTGCTGTCCGCAGATGATACCACTGCACTCAGAAGAGGAAATTTGTTGCTTAGGTGCTGTTGAAGGTAGAACACACACCTTCTTCAAAGGAAAAGGAAAGAAGAAAGAAGAAAGGAAAAAAGTCATGCACTGAAAATAACCTGCTGTTGCTGCTGAACTGTTTCAATTCATTTGCCATCCCACCAGATTCCCCCACAGACATAATCTGCTGTCACTGCTCACGAAAAGGGCTCAGTGTCACTTAGGTAAATCTGCTCTTACCTAGTCAGGAACCTGCACCCACCTAGTAAAGCACAGGTTTTCTGCAGCCACTCTATCTTCTGTCTACCTTTTGCTCATCTTTTGTCCTTTAAACATTTAAAGTGTGAGGATGCTCCTAACAATATCTTGTGTCTCTTGCACAAAATACAGGGACAAGCAGAACTTAAATCAGCAAGATACCTAAGCCTAATCAATTTTTCCATGCAATAGTTCTGATTATGCTCTTGAATATTTTCCAAAGGCTTAAGACATGGTAGCTTAAAAATTTTTGTTGAGTGGTACTTTTAAAAATCAGAACAACAATTTGTTTGGAAATATCAAGCAAAGAACAATCCACAAATCAGAAGGAAACTCTTTTGACCAAGTCCTCTTACCTATGACACCACAAGGTTTCATGCCCTGGGTAATTATCAATCAGTTCAGTGCAGAGCTCCATCTCTTCCTCTAAACGGCGGGGGAGATCCACGCTTTGCTCCTCTGCACAAGCAGCTTCTGTCCCTGCACTCTCCTCCTCCTTCTGAAGGTTGGGGTTTTGTTCATTTACCAGTCCGTTACTGTCAGCCACAGTTCTGCCTATCAAGGAATTGAGTAAGAACTGGCGATAATGAAATCCACTATGGTCTGAGACATGCATGGATACCCAATATTTAGTGGATGAAAGTTCATCAAGGAGAACCTGAAACAAAAAGCAGGGACATTTACAACCAGTATAAAGAAGGAACTTGCCACCAATGCTTCTGCATCCCTGCAGAAAAGAAATCGATACTTCTTTCAAACTCTGAAAAGACAGGTTTCTCAGAAACCTAACCACAGGCTGATGTGGAAAAAACCCCAAACTACTTAAAATAAGAAATAAGCAGTGGTTTAAGAATTTCAGAATGGTTAGGAATAAATAGAGAAGGCAGAGGTGGTACACCAAACTACTGATACTAGTAATAAATAACTGATGTTAGTTAAAAAAATTTTACTTTTTGCCTAGGGCATTGTGGATGTCAGAGGGTGGGTGAGTTACTTAAAAAGAAAAAAAAAAAACTAAAATTAATTTACGCCTTCATTTTCCAGGAAAGAATGTCAATCAATAACATTATGTTTCAAGTCCTAGAGCCTGTGGAATACAAAACTATTTGTCCATAATCAGGTTGCTTGACTTGGTAATTGATGAACCCCTAAAAAGGGTTTCACAATAACTCTGGTAAACAATACTGCTGATTGTAGCTCTGTTTATAACACTTCTGGAATAAAGAATTTTCCCTTAAGTCTGAATGCTTTTAAACCTTCAAAATTAATTTCTGGAGAGACAGGCAAGTTGGCTACCAGACAAAGCTTCTTTTACTTTATTTTCTCTATTAGAGCTGGTGGTTTCATTTCGTTACAGGGCTTAACTTCTTTCCTTACATTGTTCCTCCTACAAAGTTTAAACTCTCCAAAGACATCAAAATTACCCTTTGCATTTACTTTTAAAGACTTTGAATAGAATCTACTGGTATACTCTTGCTTTTCATCTTTTCTCCTAAGCTTCCGTATCACTTAACAGGACCAGCTGATGCAAAGGAACTTTCATAGGGAGAAGTCTTTCTTTTTTCTCCTGCAGCACAAAAGACAGAGCTTCCCACAAAGAAAACCACGGAAACACACAAGGTTAGTTACACACCTTTTTGTGGTGCATTTGTTCTAAAAGAAATCAGAGCAAATACAAACAGTGTAAACAGTGCCTTCTACCTGAGATACTCAAGGTGGTTTTTTTATATCTTGACAAGAGATATCAGCATTGCCTTCCTTTGACAGATCAGCAAACTAAAGTGCAGTATTAAATAACAGCCCACACATGCAATTCTTAAGGGGACTAAACCTCTCCATCTCCAGTTCTGCACTTTAAACCATAAGATCAGCTTCTCCATTTTCAGCAGAATTAAGCTTACTGTTTTAAACTTCTGAACTTTGAAATTGTCGAAGAATAACATGAGGCTCAGAAAAATCAGACCAGCCTTTACTCAGCAGGAATTGATACTATGCACATCATGTCCAACCTAGATCTTGGAATAATCCAATTCAATTATCTGACATATATATAAGCTGCAAAGTTACAGGGGAACATCTTAATTACTAAATTGCATTTTAACTCCCTGTACAAAGGGAACAAAATGATTCAAGGATCACTCCTTACCTGAACTAGAAAACCTCTTTAAAAAAAAGCAATACAGAAGATTGCCGTTAAAACCTCTTTAGATCTACAGAAAACCAAAGCCTCTCATGTAGGAACCTCAGAGTAACAGTGGAAGATGCTTCAAACACTGGAAGTAAACAAAAAAGCAAGCTAACGTCTGAATTCCAACAGAGGTTCTTTCGTACCAAGCCAGATTTCTCCATTTCCACACTGAATAGCACAAGCCGTTTGTCATTGTTCTGAGAAGCAAACTGTATGAAAACTCCTCCCTCTCCACTCTTGATAGCCTCTCACAAAGGGCTGTCTTCTACCTTCAGAGGTGAGCTGAGTACCATGGAACTGGCATCCTCCTCCAGAATAGGACATATGTGCTCAGTGACCTCTGTCGTAACCTCTGGGTCTGCACTCCCTCCTACACCCTCCCTGACCCTATGCTTACTTGTTTTAAAGTGCTTATCCAACCATAAACTGCAGCTCCAAACTTCCTCCCTGGTCTGGGGCACTGGGGAAATGAAAAGGAACTGCATCTGGGGAAGAAAGATTTTAAGGATAACCAGATAAATATGGCAGTATCCACTTGCACAAAAGACAAGTACCTTTGCAGGCCCAGTCATCTAAAAAACAGCCAAGGCCTTACTGGGGATGTCTACAAGAAAAATTACTTTGTGTCTTATTAACATATTTCTATCTTCTGCTTAGCAAAACAGTTTGTTGGGGTTTTTTTTGACAAGAAAATTCAAGACTTTATTCACTATTGTGTTATACCTTGACAGTCAGCTTTGCCAAATGCTGTAGAACCCAGATGCGATGGGACCAGGCATTGTAGTTGCTTGGATATCTCCCAGCAGCTTCAGAGCAGACATTCATTTCCTCCTGCACTAGTCGGTGAATTCTCTCCACAGGTGCTGCTCCCAGGTTTCCTTTAGTAGCGAGACTTGGCAAGGAGTTTTCCTGAATTAGTTGTTGCAGCACCCATCGTCTGGTTAAATGATGTAAAGTGTTAAAGGTGAGAGAGCAATTTTAAGAGGAAAAAAAAGGTTTTTCATTTATATAAATCAAATCTTCCAATACCTCAATTATCTGAACTACACTCTAGTCAGATAAGAATAAGCAGTAAACATAACCATCTCAATGCTTCCCATACTGAAACCTATGACATTATGATCACACCCCAACATAATTTAACTCCAGCTGTATCAGTTTGTTCACTCTTAAGTTGTCATGGCTACTTACAGCATACAGAAAAAAACCAGAAGGAAACGGCAAATTTACAAAAAAATGCACACTGTGCACATGGGATTTCTCATGAGCTCCTCTTTCAAAGTCTTGTATAGCACTAACATGAAGTATCCATCACGAGATAGAAAAAAGTCACTCAACAAAAAATTAACTCTGCTTTGTCAATATTTTTTACATCTGACAGTACTGCACACAGCAAGTCAAATTAGTTTCTGTACACCACCAGAAGTGACACAGTGCAAAATGCTTACAGATTGAAGGGCTATAGGTATAAGCAAAACAAATTTTTTTATTGATGAATTACACATATTTGATTTCACGTGACTGAGACAAACACAAAAGTCTAGATTTATTTTTTTTTATTTACTCTAGACTGACATTTAGTAGTATTTTAGTAATATTTTTACAGGCAACCTCAATGCTGCATAAGCCATGCCTCTGCAGCCCCTACACAAAAGGGTCCTACAAAACCAGATCACAGACGTGTAAATTTCCACAGAACAGCACATGCCAACAGAATTCCAATGGCCCCAAGTGGAATGCTCTGGAAAGCCAGACATCCTGTTGTCTGCTACACAGAGGTATTTCTGTTTTGTACTGGCTAACAGCAGTTCCAAGATCAATTAATAGCAACTTTCAGAAAATTGTCACTCCTGGTTAAAAGAAATCAATAACTAAAATAAAAATAATAAATTCATGTTTTTAAACAGAGAATTCTATTTTGCCAGTCATAACAAAATTGTGTATATACATATATATATATATATATATATAAAAAGTAGACAAGTCAATTTTTTATTTAAAAAAATAAAACTGGTAATCCATATGCTTTCTTTCTCATTTGAAAACATTTATAAAATACTTGTTTGCTGTTTTTTTTTATTTGCACTGTATTTTTTTCTGCTGATTATTAAAAAAAAAAAAGACTTAAAATACTGGAAGACAATATTAAACATAATTTATAAGAATACATTTTTAAACTGTGTTTGTCAGCAGAAATCAAAAGCAGTGTATGAACACTTTCTTCCTATATAACATTTGTTTTAACCAAAGATGTACAGCCAAACAAACCCATCCTCTTTGACTGTTGTATAACTGTATTTTATGAAATGTAGTAATTTTGAAGACTTAACTTTTGATTTTTACAAACGTCTTTGATCCAAACATCACCTTTAGGATTTTTTCACTTCAATCCACAGATTTGCAAGAAATGGAAACTGGAATATTGATTAGGCATAAAAACTAAATGAGCAGAATCATTCCTTTAACAAAAAATGTCTATCATTTCATTAACATTGACTTCTGAGTAAAACAATAAAAAGACAAATTATTTCAGTTTCTTAAAATGAGGATGCTTTATAAGATAAGGAATTCTGATAAATTATATATACAGGAGAGAGTGAAAAAATACAGACTTCATGGTCTCTGTGGCTGCAACCTTAAAAAAAAATATATATTGAAATTTGAGCTACTTGCTAGACAAGGCAATCACAACTTCAGAAGATTTAAAATGCATTTTTGCAAACTGCTGAATATCATGGTATTATTTTTAAAGTTTTTAAGAGAAATTGCCACTAATTAATTTGAAGTCACTGTCACTTTTGCATGTTCCTATTACTATTATGGTTCCTGGGATTATCACAAATGAATGAAGGATTGTTAAGTGACTGCTGCACAATCAATAGATATACTGACTGTATATGTACAAGATCTATCTGAACACCTGAAAACGTATAGCAGAAGGTCATCTGGCAAAATGAACAAATGGTACGTTTATGTGTTTAGTGAGTGTACTTGCAGTGTATAAGAAAAAACAATTTCAATATGTGTTACTGAATTTTATTAATAGCCCCATTCTATTTTTCTTGCACTGCTGTCTTGAGATTTGGTACCATGGGGGAACAGAAAACCCAAGAATAATCATTATGCCGATGCAGAAAAAAAAATTTTTGCACATCTTATTTTCCAACATGTATCAATCATGGCCAGCATATCCAAATCCAAGCTAAATATTTGTACAATCATACTCGAATATACTTTTCTGATGTAGGCACATAAGAATTAAAATACTCATAATTCAAGATTGCACGGAAGTTATAGACAGAATTTTTTACTATTTCTAAGAGGTAAATAAGTATAAAGAACCTAACATTCTGACTAATTTCATAAAAACTTATTGTTCTTCATAAAGTTATGAACTACACCAGATTCAGAACTATTTACATGCAAAAAAAGCATGTTTTTCCAGTGTTAGCTACCATGTATAAAAGGTTAAACTATGACAAACTGCAAGTCTTTTTCCCATTATAACTACATATTTTTGCTTCACAGCCATCAAGCAGTGTGAGTCAGTAGCATGAAGATGATGAAGAGTAACTGAACGACAAAATTAAAAATCAGTGCCACAGAAATTGATTGTTGTTGCTGCTATGTCAATATTACTAAGAAAGAAACACCCAGGAACATTCCATGTATTACATTCTAATTAACTTCAAGAATTTTAAGCTCATGCACTCACAAAGAAGAGCTAACCAACAAATTCCCCTTCCAAAAATTCTCATGTAGTCAGTAAGATGGAAGTTTTATTTAGGTTTTTTATAGAGTATGAGTCTCCTAATGCGGTATCAACTTTACAGTTGTCCTAATGCTGGACATGTTAAACACCCACATTGCAAACTGCTTCCTAACATGCTACCTTCAGTTCTCTTTAAGATGTCTACAAAAGGATGAGTTATCCTTTTATTGGCAGAATGAATAAAGATCACACATATATGAAGATTTATTTTGTTTTTAAACAAAGTTGAGCGGTGGATCTGTACTTCACTTGGCTATGCTACAGGCATTTTATGAATGCTAAGTTATGAACTGAGATAATTAGCTTTGTGCATTTGTGTAATTCTGGTGCTATGTTTTCCAAACATGTGATCTATTATTATAATATTTAGTAGTGGTGACTTAATGACCTTGCTTACACTAGAAATGATAAAAATAAATTCAACAAACCAAAAAGACCGGTACTGAAATGGGAAAGAAGTCAGCTTTGGTTATAAAGATTAGCTTTTACAGATTCTTCTCTTTCTGGAATGCCTGTAGACCACGATATAGTAGTAAGGTGGAGGGAAAGAGGGAGAAACCTACAGTGCTCAAATACTTACTATTTGATGGCATCGGAATTTTCAGGCTGAGAATTTTAGGTGCTGCAAGACATGACAAACCTTTAGGAAAACCTATCCCACCCCTCAAGTTTATTAAAAAAGTATGCAGCAAAAAGGTGTATATGATTCCAGTTCTAAGAGTAAAATATAGGCAGGTAGCTTCAAAAGCCAAAGCATAGTATTCCACAATGACTGTATCAAAGATTCTGCTATATTGTTAATTGTCTTCCTTCACCTATGGTTCTTCTTAACCCAAGAACAGGAAACGAAAAAACCCTGGGAAAAATGGTTTTAAGGAGTCAATAAAAGGCAGGGGAAACAAACCTATGAATCCATGTTTCTGGACTCTTTGGAAACTTGGTTAACGCCAGTTTTCCAAGATGCAAATCTTTAAGTGGATTTAAAGTGCCAGACAGTATTAATTCTTTCCTACAAAAGATAAAATAAATCTGTATGAATAAAAGTAGTAACCTGGAAACATAACACAAATTCCAGTAACAAATTGCAAGGCATTCCCTTTGTATCAGAACTGAACTTCACTGTCAAACTACAAGAGTTTAAAAACCCTTTGGTGGATTCACCCATTCCACTGTGCTATACATACATGCACACTATTCATCAGGCCCAATAAAATAAATCCAGATCAAAGAACCTTATCTTAATCTGAATATATACAACGTTCTCAAATCTACCCAGAAATTACTGAGTCAACAGCCAATAGGGTTACATATATGAATAAACATTCCCTCTTGAAATTAAGCCCTAAGATCATTATGTACATCTAAAAATACCATTACACACAGCACTCTCCAATACTTACTTTCAGTTTATAAATACTGCCCAAGATGCAGTATCAAGGTTCCCTAAATTTAAAAAGAAGGGGAAACTATTCTTTGTGCGTAGAATGTTTTTCAAACTTAAAAAAAGGTTGAAATTACTACGTTTACTTCAGCGTAAAACAACTTTTGGTTTAAAGAAAAAAAAAAGAAAATAATTTGCCCCGACAAAACTTAATGTTCATCCAACACAACCCTTCCCAGAGCACCTCCATCACAGACAGAGTAAAATGAAAGTCCGTACTTGGCCTTCTCACAGAATCCTTCTTCTTTGCACAGAATTCCCTGCCCCTCACCCTCTTCCTTCTAGCTTTACAACTCTTATTGCCTGTCCTGACCATGTTTGTAGGCATCACCCCATCACTGGTTCCTCCAAGGACAATAGTCTTCATATCCTATTCTCCAACCTAGTGGGCAGCAGCTTTGAAGTAAAGATACAGTAAGTTACAAAGTTACCATCTGCAGAAAGAAAGCATACATTTCCCCAAACCTACAGAAATTATAATTATAACTCTGAGAGTGAAAGAAGCAGAAGCAATTTTGGCATGGGCTTGGGTTGTGGTTTGGTTTTATTTTAAAATTTATGATTCATCATAACATTAAGCACAACACCAGGTTCAGCAAGAGGAGCATTAGTAAGTAAGGAGCAGATGATCAACTTTCTGACCAAAAAAACCCAGGGGAAAAGAAAATATCTGCTAACAAGTAAGAAGGTAAAACTTCTCTACAGTCTGACACAGAATATATAATGTGGTCCTAAAGTTATGGCCTGAGTCTCACAAACAAGTTGACATATTTCTTTCCTGTGAGTACTTATGTCCTTTTCTGTCTGTTTTGGTAGTTTTCAGTAAGAAACTGACTCCATCTGGTACTTTGGTTTTGTGTTGCTTTAATTGAACCGTATACCCAGGGTCAGAAGCTAATGGTTGCAACTCTAGCAGTGAGCAAATATTATTTACAATTGAAGAAAAGTGGTGAAATGTATAAATCCTTAACTAAGTTTTGCTTCTGATGGCTAGTGAAGTCAGTAGAGAATTGCCTGCAGAGATCAGAAACATAGCTAATGGGACATTCATTTTTATCTAAACCAAGTTCCAGCATGCTTTAGATTGGATGCTCTTAGCTGGTGTTCCAGGTATACCAGCCAGAAGTGGCAGACTGACCACACTGTTCCATGCCAGTGCCACTGACTTTTGGAAAGCAGGCAAGAGAAAGATTCAGGGAATGTCAACACTGGAGCAGGTGGAACAATTGCCCCGCTATTGCAATGCCAAAGGTGACATTTTGGTAAAAATCACCAGACAGACAATGAAAATTCAGTTTAGATTGGTCTGACACTTAAATGCATGTGCATATTTAACACAGATTTAGATTGCCAGGCCACCTACCTTCCCAAACCGAAACTCTCAGTGAAGAAATTGCTCTTCCTATTTTAAAGCATTAACTGTAAATAAACAGGCTCACACTTACATACTTTTAAGGTAAATTTCCTCTTTTGCAAAGTTGAGGAACAGTACAGACAAGATTCACTTTCACTGCTGTGGTAGAAAAGCTGGTTTTAGCTACAAAGATTTTCATATGAGAGATTCTCCCATTCACAAGGACTGCAATCACAAGCATCATACACTCCTACATATCCCCTCTTCAGGGCTTTTTCAGCTGACATCCAACTTGGGGTATGTAATTTCTAGCTCATTTTCTTGCCACATGGATCACAGATAATTTTTCAGTGTTACGGACTGTAGCTTCCACAAAAGATATTCTGAATTTTTAACTTGCCTTATGTGACACCTTTGAAGCTATTGATATCTAATAGTAAAAACACTGACTTCTCAGAGCATCTTGTTACCTAATATCTTTTGACTTTGAACAATTGTACATGCCAGGAAGTATAACAGCAAGAACAAAAGCACTTATGACAATTCCTTTACAATCACTTACATAAAAATTTTGGTCATTTTAACTTGAAAGATTTTTCAACTTCTAAAAACACAAAATAATTGAAACTATGATTAAAAACTGGAGATGTCTTGTAGCCCATCCAGTATAAAAGGGGTTTTCCTCTCAGCACTAAGAAGTGACATGCTCCTATTCTTTATCATGTTTTCCTACACCATACAACTAGCCTTGCTCAGTTCTCATAGTTTAGGTTAAGTCTCTACTTGCCTTTCTGCAGCTTCCCACTTCTAATTAAAATAAATAAATAAAACACAAGCCTATGTTGTGTACGTAGTAGCACAATTGTTTAGAATAGCTTTAAAGTCAAAGTATACAATCTATTCCTTCCTAGCAGGTAGCATGTTTAAAGTTCTACGTTCTCCTGTGCTTCATTAACCAGATACAACTTTCTGTGATTGCCAGCTGAGCTGAAATGCTCATTTGCCCTCTACAATGCCACTTCAGTCTTCTGACTTGGCTGAATGAATTTGGTAGGACAAACATCCCCTGAGCAAGATGAAACCAATCATCCCACAACAGATCCATCATGTTCTGCAAGCAGAGTGCAAATTTGACACAATCAGTTCTCAGCTCATACTAGATCAGGATAAGGATTTATCTCCAGCAACCGTGCAGAACAGAGTCTGTCCACTCTGTGACTGCATATGTTACACATCTGGCTAGCTTGACTTGTAATTTGCTGAAGCAGGAATTTCACAGAGAAGCTGAAATGGTATGTCCACATAACAAAAGTGCCTGCCCTTCAAAAGAGCAAACTCCCAGCACCAGTCTGAAACAATGCAGGGTCAGATTCAGCAAAGCAGTTCCTTGGCTAGAGCAGGCTCACTGATAACTCCACAGATACTGCCTGGTTTATATAACAGCCTCTCCCTGGATGCTAAACAGACCTTCAAACACAGAGTGTCAGCTAGGCGAGTGGTCCAGAGTTTGGGGAGCAATGTCACCTTCTGTAGTAATTTATTTTAGTAAACTGCAAACATCATAAAGGAGAAAACAACCCATTAACATTTTTAATTACATTTACTACTTTTAATTACATACACAACTTTGAACTGCTCCTCTCATGCACCTAAAAGCTAATTCTTTCAGCTGTCAGGCAGAACAAAAGCCAGACTGATAAGGATGAATGCACATGCAATAAAAAAAATTTCCACAAAACCTAAACCAAAAACTTGAACTCAGTTATAAGCACCATAAGATTACATTACTGTAGTAGCTCTAGTACTTATACATGCTCCTAATACCATTTTATCACTTGAAAGCTACTCAAGCTATACATCGTCATGACAGAAAGCCCTTTGCTATCACATTCACCCCTCTTTCTTAGACCTGAGAGGCTAGAAAGATATAGATCACAGCAAAATCCTTCAGAACTACATCAACAGTGAAAGAAGAAAGAAGAAAGAAAAAAGAAAAAGTTCAATTCACCATAGCTGGGGCTGACAGCTAAATGCAGCCATTATCTTTCTAGGTCATTTTGTTAATGCACCTACTACAGTAATGCACCTTAAGTACAGAAGTCCTGTATTTCTGAGAGCCCTCCTAGAGACTATCATAATTTTCTGTCAGTCCTTCTATAGTTCTGAAACTATACCTTTAAGACTGTCTCCAGTCTTACCTAGGCAGCAGAAAGAGAACATTCCACCAACTCTGAGATTTACAGAAAAATCATAAAATTACAGGGTTGTAAAGAACTGCTGTTTCTGCACTTCCTGAAGAGCAAGGAGGTAAATTCCTGCTTCTTCTGTATAATGACTCCTGGATAAGTTCTGCAGCATGACCTAGGGTGAAGTTATACTAAACCCAGCAGGTACAAGAAAGGAGTGGGAAGCAGGGGAAATGTGTCTGAAATAGAGGGCAGATACCCGCTCCCCTCCTCTTGCAGTGTATCTACTGAGCTCTATTCAGCTCTGACAGACTGCACTGGTAATGGCACCAAACTGAACCAGAATCGCAAAAGGACTCAGGACAGGAGTAAAATAAAACAGTGACGACACACAACAGACATCAGTTGGGCACTGTGTGATTCAGCAAAAAGGATATGCCCATCTAAAGGTTAGAAATGTCCCTCATTAACTGATAGAAGGAAAGAAGAGTGGAAGTTCAAGGGGACTTACAGACTCTGAAAATGTGGGGCAAACATGTGACACGTGTCTTCACATGCAGCAGTGTAATCTCTGGTCTGCACTACCAAAAAAAAAAAAAAGTAGTCCCAAACTATCTGCAACATACAGGATAGAAGAAACTCTTAACATTCCTTCAGAACACTTTAGCAGACAAGCTCTTGCTGTGTCACTAATTACCACTTAAAACAAAGCTTACAGATGACTGTCATTCCCTGAGTGCAACATACCTCACATTCCAGGCAGTGGTGAAGTCGGGGTTCAGCAGCAGCAAGGTACACGTGATATCTATCAGCTCTAAAACGATAGAACAAGAGGCACCACGATTAGTAATGATTCACACACAGCAGTGTTCCCTCTGCACTTCCTTTAATCCCTGTCATTCCTCTAAGACTCTCTGTCACAGGCTGCTGTACCTACGTATGACCATCTCTGTAAAATATTGCTGTCTCATTCCAGAAGAAATGATTGCTTAATTTAAGAGGGAGCAAAACCTGCCATATCCTCCCTTTTTATTATTTAAAATAATGAACTGAGTATGCCCTCAGCAAGGGAAAAAAACATTATACAGAATCCTTGTGTATTCAGCAATTTAAATTGCACACACACTGTATATATCAGAAAAAGAGAATTCTTCGCAGAAAATCCAAAGAATTTAAATATGATAGTACAACTAAAAATATACCTTACTATTTCAGTACAAGTCTGAGCTGCAGATGACTGCCATATACCACACTATTACAAAGAATACACACACTATAAAAAATCTGCAGCTAGAAAAATTAAACACCATAACCATGAATCAGGATTACAAAATTACTCTACTATTAAACTGCACAGAAAAAGTTTGAAACTTCAAAGAAAAACTTTAAATACATTATGAAGTGCTTCAGACTAAGGTTTTAAGACTAATCCACTAAAAAAATCCAAACAAAAAAATAAACCATGTTTTCCATCCTGCATTTAAGCACTGGTTACTGTAGATTTATATATTACACTTATTTTTAACAATGTCATAAAAAAAGACTGAGGTATACAGTTGTTTAGGATGGAAAAATAATTTCATTGTAACCTAGTCCTTCCTTTCCCTTTGCACTCCACTGCACCATTCCAGCAGTTTTGGGTCCCATCAGGGAATCAGTGGGGATTCATGAGGCATCTCCACTTAAGCTTGAGATACCAAGGACTGTCATCAACCTCTACTCTCTGAAGGTACAGCATCACATCAGTCAACCTGTCCTGAAATCACAAGTCTTACATTTACACAGTAATTCTGCAACTGACCAAGAAGTTCTAAACTGAATGTGACTATCCAAGCTTTTACTGTCCATAACGTTTGGCTACATTCTCTCCTGCATTTAACATACTAAATTCATTGTACTTCAGGTGACTTCCAGCAAATAAGAGGCACTTCATTACTTGAAGGAAAAAAAAATGGTATCTCATGGAACCAGGTCTCTGGTCAACGCAGTTAATGTGACTGTAAAATGAAATGTGAAAAAGTCAGTGATGAAACGCAACAGTAATGGAACACACATTAATGCAAACGAAGAGGGACATGGCTTCACGTATCTTTGAAACAAAAGTTAATACTGAAGAGAGTCAAAAAGTGGAATAACTTTGTGTATAACTGTATGACTGATTGATCATTTATGTCTGACAAAGTAATTTTGTGTTTCCCATGGTGTTCTCCCTTACAAGGAACATGCTAAACCATCATATAATGAAGGGGGTTGATGTGGGGTGTGGTGTAGAATTCTTTAGCATATTGTTGATTTTGCACTAAGCTGTGGTATTTTGAAAATTGTCTCAAGGAACTAACTTAATTTTCTATCTTCATGGGTTTTAGTTAAGATTATTTTTTTCCTTTAATGAAAGATTTTCTTTTATACCCCTCTTTGTTGCCAAGGAGTGAATTTCTTATACGCACAAAGCTTCCTCATTTGCTGCCTGAAGTACAAATATTTTCCTTTGATTTACCCAATCCCTGAACCAGCAAAGTATTTCAACACTTATTTAATTTCATGCAGCTGAATATCCCAAGTCAAATAACCAGGATTCCTCACATATGTAAAATTAAACATCTATCATGTGTTTTGCTGACTACTATTTCAGTTTTACCTTCAACTTAAACAGAAGCTGTCTACTGTTTTATCCATTGTCCCATTACAGAGGTTCACTGAACATTATCAAAGAAAAGATGCAGACAAAAGGAAAATCTCAAAGTAATACTCAGTACTTTCATGCCAGTGTTCTTTGATGCTTTCTGTAAACAGTAACAAATAAAGATTCATGAAGTGTGAATTCTGAGCCAGAGATGTCAAATGACACAATTTAGTAACTTCTGAGCCACTTTTCATTGAAAAGCCTTATGACAAACCCGGCACATAATGTCAGTAGTTGCCAGCTATTTCCCTCTGTGTTGGTAAAAAACCCCATCATCTTTTATTTACAATTTAAAAGTACTTTCCACTGGATATATTTTAGGCAAAGTACAGCATTGCAGGTGCTCACAATGAACACGTCCTTTTGTATATTAAAGTCTCCCCAGCTGAAAAAGGAGAAATAAAAAAATACGGCTTTTTTAAATATGGCTGTATCCAGGTTTTTAGATATTCTGGAAGTAGTTTGCAGTAATTTCAGAAGACTATCATGAGATAATACAAATACTGTGCCTGCATAAATTTTAAAAATATCAGAGAAAGGATAAAAACATATTGCAAAATTAGGTTCTCTACACTGAAACAGTAGTAAGAGAGCAGTCATGGTTGTGGATTCCAAGCATCCAAAAGAAACTGTAACTAAATTACACATCTCTGACAGTAACCTATCAGTGAACGACTATGAAGCACTTCCTTTTTCCAGGATCCGGCCAGAGAAAATATCAGACACCACATCTGAAAGCAGACACTTGAATCAGCACCCTGTTTTTATCCTCTGTTCTATTTTAAATGGTTTACAGTGATTTGAACAAAACAGAAGAGGTAACAAGAGACTACAATCACAATCACTGTTTATTACAAGCATCAACAGAATATACAACTGAGTTTTAAAGCAGTAACAAATAAATCTATCCCTTCACTAGATTCAAAAGAAAACAACTACCTGCCAAATTCCAAGCATGCACTTTTGTCTAAAAAAAGGAAACTGGAGCAAAATTCCTGATACTTCAAACAGAGAAAAAAGTAACATCTCTTGATAGAGTATACCTGCTTATGACACTTCAGAGGTAATTCTCCAAGGCCACCTGGGAAAAACTTCCACCTTTTTCCCTTCACCACTGCAGTTCAGTTTCTGCTAAAACTTCCTACCAAATGTGAAACTCAATTATGGTAAAACATATTAAACTTCTTTACAAACATGTTATTAACATGAGGGCCTTGATCATGTTTTACATTGGTGACACAAAACCTCAGCAGACATGAAAATGCTGTGGATTACCTCACACATTTGAAACTGACTTTTTTAACAGAAGAGACAAAGGAGAATGGTGTTTCATTTTCAAAACAAACCCAAAAGTTGCAAAATACAGGCAGCAATCTAAAATTCATGCTACTGCAGTATTCATCCACACAGTTTTATGATCTGCATTTTGAGAGGAAGGGTTCTGCAAGGTTTCATCAGGGAGGGAAGCAGAGACACTCCTCAAGCAGTCGGTGCACCCACCATCCTGGCAGAACCAGCAGGTGCAACAGTGCCACGATAACACAGTGCCTGCACTGGTGTGACTGCAGCAGGGTGGCAACACACCAGCATCCAGCTGCCCTTTAGATAACAGCTATCAGGGGTCATCGGACACCCAAAAATGTGACACAAATCTCAGCATGTGCAGTTTGGCTTGAAACAAGTTTCTGTCTGTGTGAAAACTTCAAAGGGTAGACTTTACCATAACAATTAATTGAGACCAAAAATGAAGTATCCCCCCAGGAGATCTGCAGCATGATCACAATACACATCACAAACTCCTGTCTCAGACCTGTAAAAAACGCTGCAATGACAACCACTGGTGTTGCTAAAACTGGCTGTGCTAGTAGGTTCAACTCTTTAAATGCTCAAGTTTGTATCTGGCTATGTCCCAGACTCAACATTAATTATATTCCCTATATTAAAGCCCTTTTTATTAAATTTACAATACTTACATTATTAACCTTCTCTGCCATTTAATGTTACTCTTCAAAATGCTTGCATTATATATCCAGTTTGTAAGAAGGAATTGAAGTGCTTCATAAATCTAGACCCCCACCTTCAGGTAAAAAAAAGTAGGCAATATTCACTGCCTTTCATTCATTCATTCATTCATTCAAAGGTTCACTAAAGACCTCAATCTTCTCTCTCTGTATCATCCCCAAATGCAAAAGAAACTCAGGTGCACATTTATGTAAACTCAACTACACCATCTGACTGCCCCTTACACTACAGTTTAATGAGGATAAGTGCACAGCTGGCTTCATCCACGTAAAGTGAAACAGAGTACAGTAACAAAATACTAGAGAAAAGCAAATGCCAGTTATATCAAGAGAGGGATGTTACTGACCACACATTTTTTCTGATCTACACAGGCCTACTCTCAAAGCCTATCTGTTTGAGACAGTACAACACATTACCTACATGATGACTAAATGCCAGTTTGCATCAAATATCTGCTACTATCCCACTACTTAAACATAATTCTTTAACTCACTACTTCATAAAGCAACCTGGGAGATTGCCTTTGCTATAGCTGCAATCAATACAACCCAGTGAATAGGGGCTGTTTCGTATGCTTCAACAGGGGAAGACAATCCCACACATTTTAGCACACAATGGACACAGCCAGTGCCTTACGGATAGATTAATTACATGCAAACAGAAAAAAAATAACATACGATAACAGCCCCAAACTGAAACCCAGCTGCATGTTAAAGATCTGAACTTTTAAAGAGGTCACAGGGTGCCCTTCAACAGAACAGATACCCCTCTGAGAAACAAAAATGTGAAAAATACCATAGCAGGTAGAAGATATCAGAAAGAAGTCTTAAAAAGAATAAACATCAGAAATAAGACACTGAGATAAGCTTAGCATAAGAACATTCTTTATTCCAATTGCTATTTAGAAGAGACTGCAACAACATACAAAACTTTCATTTCATAAACTAGTTACTCTTTTTCATTCTTACTCCAAACTGGACACTTACTAAGCAGTCAAATCTTTCCTGTGTCACAGCTATTTATAAATCTTTATTTTGAATTTTTTAAACAACATATACTAAAGAATCTTTCATGCAAGTCATAATAAACTAAAAACCAAACCAAAACAAAGAGATGAGAAAGGAAATAAAACTTTACAATTACCAAGACATATGGACTAATGATTTCTGGTACCCCAATACCTGAAACACACTGCACTTGTTTCTTATTTCAGATACATGTATCACCAGTTTTCCTTCTGAGCCAGGAAAGCAGGAGAAAATTCCTTTTGTATCAATTAACATCACTTCCATAAATAACTTACTGAAGTAAGTTGTCTCTCTCTAACCTTTCCAGCTTGGGTAAGAGAGAAAGGATTTATATTTTCAACTCAACTTGTTCAAGTTGGCAAAACGCACTACCCAAAGCCTGCTCTTCTCCTCAGAAATAATAATTTCTTCCATAACAGGTTGAACTGGCATTATGAAGGGTAAGTGACCTGGAAAAGGGAATTGAGTGTACTCTCAGTCTGTCCGCAGATTACACCAAGTTGAGTGGGACTGTTGATCTGCTGGAGGGTAAGGAGGTTCTGCAGAGGGATCTGGACAGGTTGGACATGGGCTGAGGGAAACTGTATGAGGTTCTAAGGGGTCCTGTCCCAGGGTCACTATAACCCCATGCAACGCTGTAGGATTGGGGAACAGTGGCTGGAAAGCTGCTTGGTGGAAAAGGACATGGGGGTGTTGGCTCAGAACTGGCCGAACACGAGCCAGCAGCATGGCCGAGTGGCCAAGACGAACAATGGCATCCTGGCTTGGATCACAACGGCGTGTCCAACAGGACTGCGGTAGAGACCGTCTCCTTGTACTCACTGACACACTGAGGTGCTGGAGCGAGTCCAGAGAAGGCAGCTGGAGCTGGTGAAGGGTCTGTAGCCCAAGTCTTATAAAGAAGAGCTGAGGGAGCTGGAGGAGTTTAGCCTGAAGAAAAGGAGGCTCGGGGGAACCTTATCACTTCTATAAAACTACATAAAAGGATGTTGTAGCCAGGTAGGGGTCAGCCTCTTCTCCCAGGTAACTAGAGACAAGACAAGAGAAAATGGTCTCAGGCTGCACCAGGAGAGGTTTAGGTTGGATATGAGGAAAAATTTCTTCACTGAAAGTGTTGTCAAACACTGGAACAGGCTGGCTAAGGAAGTGGTGGAGTCATCATCCCAGGAGGTATTTTAGAAGATATGTAAACACTCAGGAACATGGTTTAGTGGTGCACTTAGCAGTGTTAGGTTTATGGCCGGACCTGATAACCGTAAGGGTCTTTTCCAAATTACATGATTCTATGATACATAAAAAACGTGCACTAAGAACCACATAATATACAATTCTCCAACTGGGTAACTTACCATCTTTGTTCAGCCACTGTTTTCTTTGTTTGTAGAGGAGAAGTTTATTGTGGACATATGGCAAAAGAAACTTGACACACCAGCTCTCCACACCAAGCTTGTTTTCTACCAGGACAATAGGGCTCCGGTTATACCTGGCTTCAGGGCAGGGTATTAATCCAATTTCATCTCTTAAAAAACAGAAAGAAACATAATTAAACTTATTTCCAGTAGATAACAATTCTTTTTCTCAATGGAGCATGCTGGCAATGCTTCCCACCCAATCAGTCCATCATCTTTTTTCCTTGTTTTTGCTGAAATCTGTAATGTGAAAAGTTTAATTCCATTTTCCCAAAGATCCTAAATGAGGAAGGCCCCTTTTTTTTCTATATTTTTAGATTATCACCTAAGCAGTTTAACTCAGCTGAATTAACACAACTACCCCTGTTTTTTTAATAAACAGGCAATGGAGCTGTAACAATGCTACTGCAAGGGAAACAAAACATGCTAACTTGTACAGGCACTTCACCGATCCAAAGCTACCCACGTGTGCCCCGCAGCAGCATAATCGGGTGCTCTAAACGAAAAGATCACACAGAAGAAAATCACATAGACTGTCACATGCTCGCTTCCTCATGTCCCATTTTTCATTGTCCTGTGCGAGGCAGCATGATCAACAGGGGGAAGATTTGAGACACAGAGACTAGTCTGAGTAAAACGGCAACTCTGTATGAGGGACCTTAGCCTTTAAAAAAACAGTGACAAACACAGAACTTGTGCCAGCAAACAGAGCAGAAGAGACTCAGCTGTTTAGTTTCAATGTGCCATACCATATTTTATTTTTTCCTCAGGTTTCTCTAGCATGTAACGATATTGGAATAGCAGTTTTAACAGCTTCTTAAAAAAACCCACAGGTTGTCAAGCATTCACACTTGTTTGGACAGAAAGCAACATTATTTTATATTTTGCATTATGCATAATTTCTCCACCAACTCCTGTTCAGTGGAAAAATTTGTTGCTAGAGAGGGAAATCCTCAGATCTCAGGCAGGACGAAGAAGATTTCTTGTGATCTCAGATAAAAAGTGAATTCCCCGCCTCAAGTCTTCTCAATAAAAGATCTGTAGATACACTTCAAGTGTCAACCCCTCAACCTCAACTCAATTATCTTAAATGAATTTTGTCACTGGGCATTTTGAGTGTACTGATTTAGTTCTGTGTCCTTACTGGATTACTAACAAAGTAATCACAGTGACACAATGTGCTCGTTTAAGAATTTATTTGCTTATTCAGAAAACAGATTTAATCTTCCATACATCACAACATTAGAAGCCATAAAGAACACAAGTAAGGTGAACTTAAGGTAAGACACTTGCAAATCATGTGGTTCTGTTTCCAAACACACATCCAGCTCCCTTAACCCTCCCTGGTCATCTGAGGACAGAGGGAAGGAAAAAACCATTCTCCTACCCCATCACCAACAAGCAATGGGTATCAAACCAATATCCTAATCTGTGCTACTCCATTTAACACAAGTTAAGTTCTTCATGAAGCTAGTCAGATTAAACCTAAAATGACATTCCAATCTACTTATTTCAACACGGTATCTCAATAACCTGAAATTTGTACTTACTACTGAGTCTTTTCTTTTACGAATGTTAAACCCAGCCAGCCAAACTACCTGGCCTTGCATATAAGGACCCAAAAGTACCCAAATAAAATGACAATACAGTCACCCACAGCTTTGTTCATTAACTCTGTGAATTACCTTAAGAATTTACCAGCTGTAACATACAAACAGAACACCAAAGCAGAAGAGAAAAACAGTAAACAGCAAGGAGAGAAAAAACCCCAAAGCATCCATTCACACCTTCACTTTCTACGAAATACAAAAAGTCTGACTCAGGTGAGCTGTTTCACAACACTGCTTTGAACACGCCAAAATGTCTGACAGGTACAGTTTGCACAAAGCTGACAAGTCAGCTGGGAACACCCCAACTCCAGTGTGCACTCAGGCAGTCAAAACCACAAGAGGACTTCTCCACTGCATAGCGAAATTCACTAAGACACAGTGCAATACAAACAACGGTTTATCTGGTAACTACTCAGTTTTTGCTAGGATGCAAACCAGGATCTGTCATTTGGTAGGAATCTTGTCTCCAACACTGTGTTATTGTTTTTGATGATCGTGTGGTTCAGAATCACAGAATATGCCAGATTGGAAGGAACCCACAAGGATCATCGAGTCCAACCCTTAGCCCTGCACAGGACCGTTCCCAAGAGTCACACCATGTGCCTGAGAGTGTTGTCCAAACACCTCTTGAGCTCTGTCAGGCTTGGTGCTGTGACCACTTCTCCGGGGAGTCTGTTCCACTGTCCAGCCATCCTCTGTGTGAAGAACCTTTCCCTAATATCCAACCTAAACCTTCCCTGACACAACTTCAGGCCATTCCCTAAGGTCCTGTCACTGGTCATCATACAGAAGAGATCAGGGCCTGCCCCTCCTCTTCCCTTCACAAGGAAGTTGTAGACTGCAATGAGGTCTCCCCTCAGTCTCCTCTTCTCCAGGCTGAACACACCAAGTGACCTCAGCCGCTCCTCATAAGGCCTCCCCTCAAGGCTTCGCTGGCCTGCTCTGGATGCTCATTAATAGCTTAATATCTTTCCTCAAATTGCATTTAGTTCCTGAGAAGCAAAAGAATTCACAATGCAAAATACCAGTAAAATGTATTTATATAAGGTGGAGTGCCTATCTCACACACAAAACAATTCATTCAAGCCACCATCTATTTATGCTCCTGAAGGTCCGTCAGGTGTATGGAAGGACTAAGTCACAGGGCAGGTCTGCCAGCCCAGGAGACCCTATTCAAAAATACCTGCAGCCTCTGCTCCAATCATGTACCCGAGGAAAGATTCTGCAATAGGACTCACATGCAGACACTGCTGAATTAGTGCTTGCAAAATGAAGCCACTGACCATGTAAACTGCCCCTGGCCACATGACAGAAGTTGTGCCTGTTCCTATGACAGGACCACCCAAACTCTTTGCAGGATGGAGGATGCATGCATTTAGATGAAGTGACAGGTGCAATCTGCTCACAATACTGAAGATGACACCAGTTGAAGGCTGCTGTTCATTGGTATTTGTACTGTCAGACGCATCATCTAAAGTAAGGTTCAATTTCTCTCCCTAGATTTCCCAGTTTTCTGATATTATTTCTTGAAGTTTGGGACTTATTCGGTGCTTTCACATTTATTTTCCTCAAAGCAAGGACCACAGTCACATTCCAAAAATTTCATGCATTATCTCAAGATACACATAAGAGCACATTCCTAAAATACACTGTGGAAGCAGTCAGAACTCAGTGGAAGATTTTGGGTGAGTTGTCATGAAGTCTGCAGCCACTACAGTGCTTCTTAAACCTTAGCTAAGATCAGAGATGTGCAAAATGACATCTGTAGTGGCACAATCCAGACCTTAGACATGGCACAACAGTACTGACAAGCCATTGCAGGACCTGTTTTAATAGTCCTTGTCTGTTGACTCAGTCATTCAGTGGCCCTCCCCAAAAGAAACCCTAGCCAACCTACTTTCAACTTTTAAAGCCATGATGATACAAAAAGCTTCCCCCTTTCACAAAACTATAACACCACAGTACCACTAGGGAAGGAGGTATTTCGTGTGATGATACCATGATGGGTGTTCAGCTTTAGAGACCCCATGTGAAGGGACTTTCTCTAATTTCTTTTCTGGAGGATCATCTTTAAAATAACACAACCTCTCACCACAGAGTTAGACAAAGGGTGTTAAATAATGGCTGGGAGATCTAAATGAGGTACAATCAGCGGACATGATGCAACTGCGGTTCTACTGGCCATAAAAACCAGACTCAAGTAGTTGAATATTTCTGCAATTATAAGAACTTTAATACTGGAAGACAATCCAGAGTATGGTCACAGGTGTATATTTTCACATTAAAATAAGACTCATGAAATTGCTATGTGGATAATGCGTTTACAGCATCTCAGAGGTAGGGAAGAGGGGACCTAAATCCAAGAGTTGAAATTTCTTCTTTTTATTGTGCAGTGTATCATATACACTCGATTCTCTTTTACAATTTCAAATAATAGAGTAACTTGCATGTTGTGATTAGGGATTATTTTCATGGCACTACCAAAATCTTTCATAAAGAAAAGAACAGTAATACATTACTGAAATCCAAACTACTTCTAGCCCATATTTACTTCTAAAGAAGCTATAAATATGACACTTTTACTGTTTAGGAATTTCCTTTTGTTTGCTCTCACATTAATCTCCACTTGATTGGAAACTTCTGCGGCAGTAACAAAGTTCTGCACTGATAACCCCTCTCACCAAGTACTATAAGCAAATTATTTTTACTTTTTATGGCATATTTGGAAGTATCAGTGCTGCACAAAAGTATCAAATAATGAAAATTACATTGGCGAGACAAATGTCATACTCCACTACATATAGACTTCACAGAGTATGTTATTTTCTGAATCCCCTGCAGAGAAATTTGTAATCTTATCAAGAGGATCCTTGACTCAGAGCCTTCAAACTTAACAGAACGAAGTGTGGTATTTTTAGAACATTAAGAATGACAAGAATTGAGACAGAAAAAAATATCTGATCTACAGTGACATAAACAATTCTTGGCAAAGCATAAATAGTATCCTCAGATTTTGTACACAAATGCTGGGCTACCATCTAACAGTTCATTTTTCCAGTTATGTCCAACAAATCCATGAACTTTTTTGACAAGCACATCTATTTCTGCTTCACTTTACATGTAAAAGAACAGCAAAGTTCAAAGAAAAAGTATGTATTGATCTGTTCACTGTTGGTGATCTGTTCAGTTCCAGTGGAATAGCTCACATACAAGACTTTGCCAAGACCTGTGGTTGGAAAACTGGGTAAAAATACCTCACAGTAAATTCAAAAGACGCCTTAGAATATTGAAAACTAGCATGCTGACACAGTTATCTAACTAAGGAAAATGGAGCTATCAGAAAGAAAAGGCAAAAATAATTTTGCGCTGTATATTTACTTAGAAGTAAGCTCATCTTAAAAAGGTATACAGTCTTGTTGCAAATTTCATTTAGAGCAAAAAAAAAAAAGAGAGAAACATAAATCCTAAATTCTACTTAGTCTAAAACTGTATTTTCAGAACTTTTCAGTGCTGATCCTATTTTAAAGCTTACAAAACTACGAACCTGCCAAAACAACACATCCATTCTGAGAGATGTGAAGTGGGAAGGTGCACAAACAGTCAAAAACAAGGGTCAATAAATACAGGAAAAGAGGTGAGTAGGGGACAAAAGTATGACAAGTGAATAGGAACGTTATGCCTGTGGCAGATTCCTTATTTTCAGTGAAGCCAGGCAGATCCCACATAAACGAATTCAAGCCTGGATCTGTGACATGCTGAATTCAAGAGGATACCTTCTTTTAGGGACTGCAGCTGGTTATAACTGCATTGGCCACCAGCAGGAGGACAAGGTGCAGATACATGAAAACATCCAGATAGCAGAGCTGCAAGTTAGATTAGCTCAGCTGGTTAGAGCATGGTGCTAATAACACCAAGGTTATGTGTTTGATCCCTGTATGCGCCATTCACTTCAGAGCTGGACTCGATGATCCCTCTGGGTCCCTTTCCACTCTGACTATTCTGTGAACTATGTGAACCTTGGTGCTCCAGAGGCAGAGAGGCAGCATAGCAAAGGGCCCACAGCCTACACTGGCCTGCATGGTCCCACTTCAAGTAGTGTCAACCAGTCAAGAAGTCTAGCAGACAGAATTGCCACTTTTTCTGCTTTGGGGGATAAACTTGCAGTAGCTTGTGCTTTCTCACCTGAAGCATGACACAGTGCATCAGTCTCACTGCACACAACTCTTGCAGTGTGCTTTCATCTCTGAGATTATATTTATGACAGAAAACTGCAACAGCAGCATATCCTTCAAAAACTCAGTTTGCTACCAATAAACAATTCTGGTGAAGGAGTGGGAACTTAGAAGAATCAGAACATTCATTCATAAATATCGACTGTTTACAGCACATTATGCCTCACATGCTAAAAATGAAGCTGAAGGCAAAACACAGTCTTTTTTTAAACAGCATCCATATGCTGCATTTTAAAACCTGAACACCCACCCAAGCTGCTTACTACATTTACAGAAACATGAGGGTATTTATTCTAATTCTCTCTTTTAAGCAAAGGGATAAATCAAGTGCCATAAAATTTCCTACATAATTGCTTAGCCTACCATTGTCTGGAACAGATTAATAGGCCACCACCTCAGAGACTGCAGTGTTCCCAACCGACACAAGTTATGAAAGTGTTATTCATTATGTGGTACCTCATTTGCCATAACCAACATGGAGCTTGCATAAATAGATAGAAAGATGCTTCCCTAAACCACTGGTGTCTTAAAACAATGGCTGTGAAGGAAAAAGAAATAAGGGAGGTACTTCAAACAGGGTGTCTAAGCTGGTCAACAGTGAAACCGAAAATAAAACACAGACCATCTGCCCCACAGATTGTTGGATAAATCTGATTCTCACAAGGCAGCCATAACTGCAGTTTGTATTTTCACGGTCATTCTGTCTCCTTCAAAACAACACACTGGCATCTCTATCAACAGATACAGATTTGAGGGTGGCATTCACACACTGCACTGTTTGTGTAAGGGTGCAATTCAGTGGGCTTCAAGCCCGAGCTTTGTTCCCACCGGCGCCGATGCTCTACCCCAGGCACACACAGACCTCGGTGCGTCCCGCGGGGCTCGGCAGGGCTGACCCACCCGCCCGCAAAGCTCAGCCCCACCCCGACGCTGCGATGAGTTCAACACCAACAAAAGTCAAGCGCGAGGAAAGTTCACTTCAGAACTTTTCTTTGAAAATATACTCATCGCTTCCAGATTCCGGAGGCCCCGCTGGTGTCCGTGACTCGACATCGGTTCTCCCGCCAGGCTGCGGATCCCCAGCGGCCGCGGCGCTCAGGGGCCCAGGCTCCCGGCAGGTCCGCGGCGCTACCGGGGAAGCTGAGGGCGGCTGCAGCGCACGGACACGCGGGGGCACCGCGCCCTGCCCCGACAGGCACAGGTTTGCCACGCAGCTCGAAAACCCAGCTGGTCCCCGCGGCCACTCACGGCGTGACCTTGGGCCAGGGCAACCGGCCCGGCCCAGCACCCGGCCCCGCGGGACCCGCACCCCGCCCGCCCGCGGCCGCGGGGCGAGCACGGGCGGAGGGCGGGCAGCGCTCCCTCCCTTCCTCCCGCCCGGCCCGGCCCCGGCCGCACTCACATGTGCGGGTTGCGCTGGAACGCGTTGCGAATGTCCTTCACGACCCGCTGCACCAGCACCGCCACCTCCTCCGGCGACTCGGCCATGTTCCCGCAGGCCCCGGCGGCCGGCGAGCGCTTCCGGGGCAGCGCGAACTGCGGGGAGCGCGGGCGGGACGCGGGCAGGGCCGGGGGCCGGCAGTGTGCGCGTCACTGTCGGCTGCGGCTTCTCTTGTTTTGACAGTCGCGCTAGGCGCTAAACCACGTATCTCTGAACGATGAGCAGGTGTGTATAGCCTTCCCTGACTCCGAAGAGAGATGGGAGCGCTTATCTTCACGGCTGAATGCGGAGAGGCGATTGTAGTTCTGCATCCTAACTCTTGCGTTTGATTGCCGTTTAGAAATTAATACGTTATTCCGAAACAAGTTGTTTCACAAGGCATTAACTGTGCATGACTGAATTGTCTCTTATTTGAAGGCTTGCAGTGTCATCATCATCATCATTATCATCATCATCAATCTGCTTCCTTGTTACCTCCACCCCCCTCCCCCGAGAAGGCCTGGTGGACCCTTCTGTATGTTCTCCTTCAGGAAAAAAAAAAAAAAGACTGGAGAAAAGTGCTCAGTCATATGTCATCATAAGTATAAAAAAACAGAAAGATGGATGTCCCTTAGAGAAACACTGAATGTGTTCTTACCTGCTGAAGTTTGCGGTTTTTTGCTGGATTTGTAAGTAAACCAGCCTTAAAACTGTGTTTCATGTTGCCTCTTGTATTTCTGTTAGTTAAATTTTGTTATATTTCAGTGACTGTTGAAAGGTTACAGTGCTTTCTTAGGTTTTTTTCTGTATGCATGTTCCCTGAGAAAATAATTTTAGGTCTTTATGAATGCCCTTTTAACCTATAAATTGGTATATTTTTCTACATACATACCTTATTCTTGTTTTCACAAAGTGCTTTGTTTTTGTTCTGTTTAGGCTCATATTCCTCTGGTTGAAAGTTATGTAGAGCACATACCCTGGAACTAAGAGCCAGGATTTCCTGCTTTCCCAATTCCCGTGATTTTCTTATTTTTTCATTATTCTGGTCTGGGGATTTTGTTACAACACTAATTTCTGTAGATAATCTGAGGATCTCTTGGTGCTCCTACATGTCAAACCATGTAATTGCAGAATTCTGAACTATGCTGGCCAAGCAGAGCTCTTTACTCATAGAATATAGTATGGAGAGAAAGAAAATGCAGTTATGGCAAAGAAAAGATTCACATAGGAATCTTTCTCCAAGAAACTGTAGTTGACTGGGCTGCAGATTTGAAGACAATAGCATCCTGAGACTCTCTCTGGGTTTTTTTCTTCTGAGTTACCTTGTGGATCTCCTAAGATGAGTAAATTAAGGGTCAAACACTGGTACAGTTCTATTAGACACCTTTTTAATAATGAAACTGTAGCTGCTGGGAAATGCTTGGACGTGAAGACAGGGGCGATTACAGGGTCGCCACTGGTACCGATTCCAGAGCCTGCCCCAGGACAGTAGGGGGCGAAATAGCACCTTATCCCTCGTGCTTTTAGGGACGTGACCCACCTTGGATTGCAACTCCGGCTGCAGATGGGTAGATGTATTCCCTCTCTGTGGCTGTGCCAAGAAAATGCCATGGCTGACTCCTCTTGATGAGAATGCTGTCTAGAATACTGCCTGTGGATTTACAATACGGATTGATGTTTGAATTCTACTCCTAAAAAACCACGGAGACATAAAAGCATACTGCTCAGGGCCTTTCCTAATATTAAAATCACTTATTGCATATTTTTTTTGCACCAAGTAGCTTTGATTGTAGGCTTGTTTACTAATGGATTGATATAGTTTCATACTACTATTTTTTTTTTGGTGAATTTTCCCCACCAACAGTCTTTGCTAGAATAAGATAAGCGTCAGGTTTGATTGTTTGTCTAGCTCGGGCCTTGATGACTGTCCTATTGACTGTCCTATTGAAACGCACACTCGCTGGAATGATTAAGGGAAACCCCATCTCCCTGTAGCCACGATGGAGGGGTCGGCCCAGGTGGGGGGTGGGGAGCATTAGGCAATGAGCCTTTTAGACTGGAGGGGGGGGGGCGTGGAATTTATTCCACTTCTGCCCTACTTCTTTGGTGGGGTGAAGGGAGACCACAGTTTTCCACCATTTCCATCCTCTGCTGCTTCTGTTGCCTTCGGCACTCGGTGATTGCTTTGTTGAGACTCCCAGAAGCTTGGGAGGGGTCCCGGCTCACCCCACCACCACACGTGCCCTGTGGACTGCCACTGATGTGAACTGTATGTTTGTTTGGGAATAATTAGTTAGCAGTGATGGATCCCATACTGAGTGGGCCTGAGTCCACCCCTGTTCCCTGGTGGTCTTTACTTGAGGTAACAGTTGAATTTGGTGCATATTATTGAGCTGAGTTGTCAGGAAGGAAAAGGACCCTGTGTAAAAAAGCCTCACGTGGTTGTGGAGGGTTGACCCAGAAACAGTGAGCTCACAGCAGCCACACTAATGTGAGAAAGTGAGAAAGGTGCAAGGAATGACAAAGGGATGGGCTGTGGTATGCATTTTAGGGGCTGTTGTGGTACTGCTGCACATTGTAGAACCGTCCAGTGGGAAAAAAATCCCTGCAAGTGCTCATTCACCCTCATAGTGAAAAAGTGTCTCCTGATGTTTCTAGGGAATTGCCTGTGTTTCAATTTGTGCCCATCGCCTCTGGCCTTGTCACCAGCACATCTGTAAAGAGTCTGGCTCCATCTGCTGTGTGCCTTCCCTTTGGGTGTTTGTACACATTAATAAGATCTGAACCTTTACTTCTCCAGGGTGAACAGTCACAGCCCTCTCAGACTCTCCTCAGAGGAGAAATGCACTGGTTCCTTCATCATCTCTGCATCCCTTTCGTAGGCTCTCTCTGGTATGTCCATGTTTCCTGTGTACTGGGGAGCCCCATTCCCAGGAATTCTGGGGACTCCCCCCAGCAGCAAAGGGGGCTAAACCCCCGTTCCTGGGGCTTTCCAAAAGCACCTTAGAACCTCCATGGGTTGGGGCAGCTCAGAAAAGCTGCTTTGAACTCTTTAATCCCAGAAAACCAAACCCCACTCGATTTTTGGGGTGCTGAAGGAACGGCAGCCGCGTGGGGGGGGGACACACCAATTTCAGAGGCCTGACAGTTGTTGGAGGAGATTTTTTAACCACTTCCAGAAAGTCTAAAAATATCCTAAAGCTGAAAACCTTCAGCCTAAACCTGCAGCACTCCAGTGTGGTCTCAGCAGTGCAG
This sequence comes from Manacus vitellinus, assembly GCF_001715985.3. NCBI lineage: Eukaryota > Metazoa > Chordata > Aves > Passeriformes > Pipridae > Manacus > Manacus vitellinus. The sequence goes on along the minus strand of NW_021940917.1, from coordinate 2,944,767 downwards.
AGCAGGAACAGGATCACATCCCTCCACCTTTGGCAACTTTCCTCCTAATGCAGCCCAGGATGTGCTGGCACCTTTTGTTTTGCCACAAGGGCACACTGGTAGCATAATGAGCATTTATCTCTATGTGTGTCACAGAACTCTGAACTGGACCTCTGAAATTATAATTTCTTGCAGAAATTATGAATGTGTGATGAACTGAAAGAGCTGCTTCAATAAAATGTTTGAAGGACTTCATATTTAGAATTTTCCCATGATCAACCCAGGCCTTTAACCAATGACATAAAGACGTACTTATGGAGGGGACCTGATGTGGATGAGAATGGTATACGGCCTGAAAATATGTATGACACTATATGATACAAATTAAAATTTAATCTATTTTAAGCTAAAAGTTTTCTGTATATATCAGTTGGGAAGAGGGATTGCTGAAAAACAAATAAATACTTAAATAATAAGTGAGATAATGCATGCTGAAGGTGGCACTTCTTAATTTATTTTGCTGATTTTTGTACCCTTTTTGGCTGTGGAAGGCAGGAGAAGCAATATTTTGTGACAGATACATATTATTAAGACTTCAGCAACAACCTTCCTTGAATGTAGGAAATAATGTCAACCTCTAACAAATTCCTGTAAAACGGTTTAATTCATATCAGTTTTCTGTCATTAATTGTGTACTATTTAAACATTTGTTCATACCAGATGGAATGCAGTAAATCTAGAATCTCAGACTAATAGTGATTGATTTTCAGGAGACTGACAGAATGTGTTTTAGACTCCAAGCCATTTTCTCAGGCTGTCATCCAGATCACTTTAAAATATTCATTATTTTAATTTTTATTATGTCAGTTAAAGAACACTACACATCTGTATGGTGTAAGATATCCATAGCAGAAGAAAAAGTTTGGGAAGATTGTAACAAACTTCAGCCAGTGTAGGTCAGAACTGCTTTTTATTCTGTGCTTGGTTGTTAGTAGGTTAAGTTTCCCTTCCAGGACTGGGAAAAAAGCAGTAAAAAGATGTTGACTTCCAAACTTAGATACTTATGCTCAAAAAGCACAGATAAAATGAAGAAAGGCTGTTTAAATAAAAAGTCATATGCTAGAGGACGTAATGTAGCTTGCAGAGGGAGAGCCTTTGTATGTATTTTACTCCTTTTTTCTGTCCTTCTTTGATCTTTTGGTGCAGATATACCTGACCTTACCCAAACTTCACAACTGGATGTCAGCAATCAGATGTTCTGGTGCAACTCTTGGCAGAGACGACTTAGTAGTACTCTCTGTTGCATTTTAGAAATAGAAGTGTGGTTTATTTTTTTTCTTTGCCTTGAAACCATTGTCATTTAGGTGAAGACCTGTCAACATGCTATTTACAAATATATTGATTGCACAGCATATGACTATATACACATAGTGGCAAAATCTTCTGCTACTCTAGATGTAAAAGAACACGTAATATATACTACTGTGACAGTATAAAAATACTGTGACAGTATAAAAATATACCTATAAAAAATAAAATATAACCATAAGAAAAATAAATGTTACTGTCTGTAAGCCTGCTAGCACTATAATGACTTTGAAATAAAGAACACTAAATGATGAAGACTGTTTAACTCCTGGTAGGAAACCAAGGATTTCTAACTTATTTTGGGACGTTTTACATGCTGGATCCTTTTAACTTTTGATGGAAAATATGCATGTATCTAAACTCCTGAGAAGTAATTAGTTATACTTTAGGATTATTTTCTGGTGTTTTGTTCTACTCCCCAAATCCAGAAATACCATTTTAAGCATTGTACCATAATGGGGTATAGCCTGCTCTGCAGTGCAGAGGCACTGTTTGTATCAGTGCTATTCACCCACAAGACTGATTTTATGCAGATCTGTAGCTTTGTGGTATCACTGATGTAGGTAATGTATGGTTTAAGGTACCACTGTAAGGTACTGGCCTTTTATTTAATATGTATACATCTCTTGCCAAATGAGTCATTTAGATGGTTCTCACTCTAAAACACATACGTCAACTTACTCAATTTTGGTAGGATTTTGTGTTGAACTCCGTTTTTGCATAGATCAGGTGCCTACACTGAACAATTATGCCTGATGCCATATTGGTGTCTTACCTGTCACATTTTACTTTGTTCTTACTCTTTCTGTCCTTCCCACCCCTGTGTCACCCCTGAGTAATACATACTTAAAGAAATCTAGACAAAAATATCTAGTTAGTATAATTGCTTAAATTTATCTTGACATTGCATCCAAATATGATTTCTCTTCCAAAGAACACTATATTTTGTTTCTAAAAATGCACACCACCTTCCAAGAGATTGTCCTGCTAATTTGCCTCTGATAAATTAGGATATACAGACTACTCTCAAAAAATAAATTCATAGTTTATCACCATCCTAATATGAGTTAGAGGGGAGATTTTGTTGTAGTACAAAGTGTGCATCCCAAAAGTCTATAGACAGTGAAACAGATTCATCACCACCTTCTTTTTCACAAGCATAGAAATCTTAGCTTAATTCTGTTGAATCAATTATGTGTAGTGATTGATTTCCAAGTAAGTAGAAGTGGATAATAAATCTGACATTGAGCTATAGAAAAAGAACAGTGTAGGACCCACAGTCCCTTAGGACTTTAGCTGAGTGTTTGTGGTAAATTTTGCATGGACAGCCTGTTTCCACACAGCTCATCAACTACGTTGTCTTTTTGACTGGGAAACAGAAATTAAAATCAGGCCTAGTATGTACAAGTATTGTTCAGAGATACTTTATGTAGGGAAGCACATGCTGTAATGAGTGTGATTACATTGTTCCTGTGTGAATGAAGACATGAGTGACCAGTGGATCCCTGGGCAGCTGGAACCTTGAGTGAATTAAGAACTGTGTCCCGTTTGTCCTCCGGTTTGAGCATTTTTCAGAAGACGAACGTTGGAGAACAGTTTTCGGGCATCTTTTGGAAATACACTTAAAATACAGGACTTAAAAAAGGGCTAATAGGGCTGAAAACGTGCAGGCTGTTGCATACTATTGGATAAAGCAGTTTGTTCTGATTAAAGGGAGAGTGGTAAATACATGTTAGAGGTAAAGAGATTAACAAAGGCAGGTTTAAGATTCCTTTGACAACTATATTTAGACCATCAAGTTAAATCTGAGGAATATATATCTGATGACAGTATTGACAACTATGTCTTAAAACTATTAGGACTTATTGATATGGTAGAGTGTCTTCAAATGCCTTGCAAGTAATTTCATTGAGGCCAACAGAGATATAATGATTTATATTTCTATAATGATCTGCAAACATAAAATTTGTTCTTATTTGACTGCTGTCAAAGTTTCAGGTTCTTTTTGATGAGAAGGTGGTCAAACTTGTCATGATTATTAAAAAACTTCAGAAAACTGTAAAAAATACAAAACTTGTCACTGTTACCTAAATGGACCATTACCTAAATGCATACCCCTGAGTCTGGAGTATACATTACCCCATCCAGCTGTAAAAGCTGGCAAGAACACGTCTTGTTATGTTTCTCCAGCTCCAGACAGCCACAATTCTTGGCTTATTAGGAAAGAATTTTCAAAATGCATTTTTTTGGAAATTACGTAGTCTTCTTGCTTTTGCTTCTTTTAATCTCTCAGTGTTTGCTTTGGTTTTTTGCTTCTTTCTTTCTTTTTTTTTTTTTTTTTTTTTTTTTAGAGCTGTAGTCAGTATAACATCGTGGAACCAGCTGTGTTACCAAAGCCAGATAATTTTGCCTTTTTTTTTTTTTTCCACTGTCTCATCTCAGAACTAAATGGAGATTCCTAAGTGTTGAGTCAAGGCGATAAACAGTAAAATCTTTTTTGTCTTGCAACCAGCAAATAGAATCTTTTCAGGACATTTTAGGAGGGTATTTTCTCAGTGCTTTTAGTTTTTAATATGCAGATGGCTTAAGCTCAATTCTATGGAACTAAAGTAACCAAAGCCCCCATTCCTAAAACTGACCACTCTTGAGTTACAAATTGTAGGTTTTATTGGGGGATTTTCATATAAATATTTTTATATATGTTTATTTCATATAAACCTTATTTTATTTCTTTCCCTGTATTTGAAACCTGAAGGAAGGTAAATGATTCTGCCATTGAATAAGGTAGAACCTAACCTTATTATTTTTATATCTGAAGATGTAAAAGCAGTCTGAGTCTTCTTTTCTTCTTTTTCTTTCAGTACTTTGCAGTACTTTGTATATGAAGCCACCATGCAGCAATGCACTTAAGTGAGAACTTTAAATATGATTGTGCCAAACCACTGGAGCTGTTCTGAACATGAAACCTTAATTGGATTAAGTTTCCACAAAAGCAGCATAACACTTCAAGTGAAAGACTTTTAGTCTTTCCTCCTCCTGTATTTTGTCTGTCCAGTTACCATCAAAAATACTCCATGTATTACTTATTTTCTTCTATTGTTTATGAACCTAGAAAAACCCAGAGTAACATTTAATTTTAAACACCTTATTTGTATTAATTTGTTTGGTATTTCTTATAGTTTAATTAGTCACAGCAGTAGTCATATTTAGTAAATCTGTGCATGGCATATATCTTTCACATGGTATTTACTGTGTCTTAGAGCTAGCTCTGTTACTAAAACAGTTTGTTACTGAGGAAAAAGAACCAACAACCCACATAATAATAGATGGAACACCCTTCACTGCATCCTTACTTACTTGCATACTTCTTTTGCTGTTTCTGTAAATGAGCAAAACTGATAGTGTTTGAACTATCCAGTAATTTTCATATATCAACAAGAGGTGTGTAAATAGCTTCTGTTGACAAATACCTGGAGTCTAAATAAAGTATTTACAACAAGTTTGCAACTATTGCTCTATAGTAGTTGCAGAATAATAGTTCCCTCTAGTTGTAGAAGAAACTAAGTCTTGGTAAGTTAACATGGAGAGATATTGAATTGTTGTATACCTCTAGGTGCTTCTTAAGAAGAAATTACCATCTCAGGAAACCAAAGAATGTTAACTGTCGTGTAGTTGCTATGGGCCTACCTGGAAAATAAACTCTTGCCTACAGGTAAGAATTATATGTTCCTTTTTTCCTTTTTATTTGAAGGTGAATCCAGAAATTGGAGAAAACAGAAAACAAGAGTTGTGTTGGGCATGGAAGCAAAGCCACATCTGGACTCAGATTTTAGATTTTGCAGAGGCTGTTTTGGAGGCTGATGTAATAAACCTTTCTTATTTTCAGAAATGGCTCTTCTTGTGTTGCATTTGCATTAGACTCACTTCGTAAAGACTGTATTTTCAGGGCTTTATCCTGTTTCTCCAATAATTTTGTCAGGTTTTAGGCTGGTCTTAGTCTGCTTTGCAAACAGTATAAAAAAAGATAAAGTGTTTTAAGTGTAAAAGTGAGTCTACATCATGCCTATTGTGTATGTCAAGTTCATGACAGGCACTTAAGATACTCCTAATCCTATTGGAGCATCCTAGTACCAGAACTACCATTCATTGTGACAAAACAAACACACCAGGAGAGACAACTGATGGTTCTGTTCTTGCAAAATATTCTCTTATAAAAAGATGAATGAGGGACAGATCTTACATATTTTTTGCTCAGCAGCAATGTAGAGCAGCAGGAGAAAAAGAATGTAACTAACCAGGTAGACCTGAAAGTTACTACCTGCCTAAATCTTGCCTAGGCGTTCAATTTCAATAGGAGTTAGGTCAAAAGACCAAGGTATCTGGAGGGTTTTAGTTCTGACACTGTATTTCTTCCCTTAAAATCAACGGCTTTCCAATAAGTCATAGAATTATAGAAGATGCTGAGTTGGAAGGAACCCCTCAGGATCGTAGCATCCAACTCCCAGCCCTGCACAGGACACCCCAAGAATCACACCATGTGCCTGAGATCATTGTCCAAACACTTCTTGAACTCTGTCAGGCTTCATGCTGTGACCACTTCTCTGGGGAACCTGTTCCAGTGCTCAACCACTCTCTGGATGAAAAACCCTTTCCTGATATCCAGCCTAAACCTCCCCTGACACAACTTCAGGCCATTCCCTCAGGTCCTGTCACTGGTCACCAAAGAGGAAGATCAGTGCCTGCCCCTCCTCTTCCCCTCATGAGGAAGTTGTAGACTGCAATGAGATCTCCCCTCAGCCTCCTCATCTCCAGGTTGAACACACCAAGTGACCTCAGCTGTTCCTCATATGGCTTCTTCTCAAGGCCCTTCACCATCCTCATTGCCCTCCTCTGGACACTCTATGATAGCTTTATATCTCTCGTATATTCCAGTGCCCAAAACTGCACACAATATTCAAGGTGAGACTGCCCCAGTGCAGAGCAGAGCGGGACAGTTCCCTCCCTTGACTGGCTGATAATGCTTTGCCTGATGCCCCGCAGGTCATGACTGGCCTTCCTGGCTGCCAGGGCACTGCTGACTCGTATACAATTTGCCATTAACTGGGAGTCCCAAGTCCCTTTCCACAGCACTTCTCTCCAGCCTCTCATTTCCCAGTGTAAACACAGAACCAGAGTTGCCCTGTCCCAGACTAAACCCTAAGTCTTCAACAGGATCAGTTTTAAGTCATGAAAAGTGCTTTTAAAAATCTTTTATATTAATTTCAGGAACTCATATCTGAAGAGTGTCATAACTGCAAAAATAGTATATTTAAGAGGCAGATTGCTCTTTTAATGATAATATTGTTTTTAGCTGTGGTGATGTAGGGACAGATAGGAGACAAGGTATACTAGTTAGACCAGGTAATTTAGCAGAAAAAATACACATACTTTTCAACATGTGAGTACTTTCTTGAAATAATTTTACTGATAGGAGATTTAGAAGAGTAGAAGTTAACTTGTAGAGGATTACTTAATATATTAGGGTGTTAAAAAAAAGTTTTCAGACACATGAAATCTAATAAAGAAGTAACAAATTCCTGACTAAAATAATTTAAAATGGTACTTGGGATGTGCTTTCAGCATCTGTTTAGGCCTGTTGATGATTGTGCTACTTCTGGGATAGGCATTCCTTCTTTATGTGACTGTAGGTTTAGATGGCGAAACTAGGTTGCTAATTGTATTCATCAGCTAGACAGATTTCAGTGAAAAAGATTAAACACAAAGAAAATTTCTGGAACATGGAGTGTCATGAGGGAGAGAAGTGAAGACTGTTATTCCTCTAGGAGCAAAAGAAACTCATAATTAGCATCTGTGAAACAGGAAAATCAGCAGAAGTTTGGGAAAGACTGTAAAAGATCATAAAGTAAATGTGTCTTCACTCATTTGGTATGTTTAGTTTCAGCAGAAGTGTGAATTTTGTTTAACAGGCTCGTCTTTTTTGTATGTCTTCATTGAAAATCAGATTGAGAGGTAAAAATAGAGTGCAACTTTTGAGGGAATATTGCATAGGATTAGGATATAATTATTTTAGTCTTCCTCTAGATTGTCGGTAAAGGGCCAGTTGCAGATTTCCTGCCATTGTTACATTGTAGGTTTAATTGCTGTTTCATGTGTTTAGAGCTAAATCACTTCTGTATATTCTTGCCAGAATATTAGTTTATTGATCTTTCAGTTTTATTAACGGCAATAAATCACTTATGGTAAAAACTAGTATAATAACTTAGCATACAATAGGTATTTCTCACTATTTGACTCTTATCCTGTTAGTAATAAATTTAAGTACTATCCCCACTTTGAGCCTGTTTTGCCTATGAAGGTAATCAGTAACTGATCTCTCCCAGCTGTTATCTCAACTCATGAATCCTTAGCTGTTTTTTTTCTCTCCTCTGTCCAGTTGCAGAGGGAGAGTGAGAGAGTGGCTTTAGTGGGTACCTGGCATCCGGCCAGGGTCAACCCACTACAGTACACATTGTTCTCATGATGTTTGTTTCTTTCTCCAAGATACTGCTTTCCCATGCACCTCAGAATAGAGTGATGGTGTTGATTTTGGCTATTGCTGTGAGAAAAATAATGATCGTGACTTGATTTTTTATTTTGATGATGGAGAAATTGCAAAAGGAAAATTAATTTTAACTATCATTTGGACACAAAAAACCCCCCAAAACCGTAAAATTTACTACTGTCACTATTTTAAATTTTCAGTACTTCTGCTGACCTTGCTCACTCTTTCTGCTTTCCTCCTTCTTCCCCTGCACCAAACTTGCAGAGATTTAAAGGCAAAAACATGAGAGAAAGCTTACCATTGTCTGTAAATTTTCAGTGACTCCAGAATGAAATCAAAGAATTTTTGTGCTTCAGCGCAGAAAAAGTCCAAAGAGCATAGTTATTGAAGTTGGAGGTGTTTAACAGAGGAGGATAACTTTTAAAAGAGGTCAAGTAAATGCAAAAAGGAAGTGGATTGCTAAAATTGGAAGCGTTAACTAAAATTTAACTCTCTCTTCCTATACACAAGTGATGAAAACTGTTGAGAAATGACTATTTTATCCAATTTATTCTCATGTGAAGGAAAAGTTTGATTTAAGAAGCAGGGTCAAATTCTCATTTTAGGCCTATATGTTATGTATTTTACTATTTTTTTTCAAGTTAGAAGAGTGGAAAAAAATGTTACAAGTAAATACTCATAGAATTAATTATAGAAGATTCCTGAGTTAGAAGGAACCCACTAGGATCATCGAAGTCCAACTCATGGCCCTGCACAGGACAGCCCCAAGAATCACACCATGTGACTGAGAGCCTTTTCCACAACATCCTAGCTATAGTTCTCACTACACCCCCTGCCCCCCGAAAATATGACAGGTTACTTATTTAAACTGTAGGAACAAGTACTCCTAATCTGTCTTGATATTTATTTTGCTCTCTTATGCTGATGAACATGAGCAGATGGAACAATTGCTATTAAACTAGGAGATAGTAATAGCATTTTAACCAATCTAAATATAGCTAAGATGACATGAAACATGTTTCAGACTGTTGTTGTGTCTTGTACTCTGTTCCTTACTCTTTGCAACCAGCAGAGAGGGACTTTCATCCCTGTACATTCCTGAGCCCTGGTTACGCTGACAGCCCATGCAGGAGCAGCTCTTCCAGAAGATATGTAGACAGAGGTAAGGCCTCAAAGCCATCTGTGACCATTCTCCCCACTCTGTTCTGTTCCACTGGACTGTTTATGTTTCACGTTTCAGCAATAACTGCAAATGAAATACTTGTGGCAATGGCACACAAAACAGAGCACCCATGAAGGTGTATGAGCTAAGTAGATAGCAAAACATGTTTTCTTTGTGAAGAGAGTTTTTGCAATGGGAATCTTGGGTATAGCAAATCCCTATCCTCTTAGTTTTTACTCTAGAAAGAATTGTGCTTTAAAATAGGAAGCCCATTCTCTCAAAGGGATGTACTGGAGTTATCAAGTCACATTTCTGTTACACGGTACTAAAAGTGCAGACCAAATCATATCAGTAGTGAAATATCTTTTGTTTCCTCATTTCTATTCCCCCTAGTTCAAGAGGAGTTGGAGGAAAGTGGTTGTTACTTCAATGACCTCTTTCTAAAACAACTGAAGAATAGTTTTTAGCTTGCTGGGGAAACTGGAACAAAGTAGGAAGCCTTAAACATATTTCTTCAGCCTGAAGTGTGATATGTCTATAAAGGCCTTTTCATTGTTTTGATGGTTTACTGGTCGTGCGTGACCTTTTCAAGGTCTTGTAGATATGGTCTTTTTAGATGGAGCTTCAAGTAATTAGAAATATATAAACACTTCCTACATGTACAAATTATCTGCTAATAGGACTAATCTGAAGTCCTAGACCACAGGAATGTGAACTTAGAACTTTTTACACGGGTCACCATAACCTTGCTGCAGGCATCTCAGATACTGCTCGCATCTAGGTTAATAATTCCTTTGAGATCTGGCAATAATGACAAATAAAACTTTCAAAACATGGATATCTGATATGCTAAACAGCTGTGTCAATTAGTGTAGTAGGGCTGGAATCTCTCTCCTAGTGCGTACCAAGACTGCTGGCTCCGCTGGACCCTGATGGGTCTCTCTAGATGCTGGCTTAGGTGACACCATTTTCTGCTGCTCCATGCACGGAGAGCTTTGCAGGCTTTTGTGTGGGCACAGGCTGGGCTGCAGTGCAGCAGCATGGGCTGCAGGAAGGCAAACTGCAGTTACACTGGCATTGTACCCTTAGTGGCATGTAAAACAGAGCAGAGCCAATGAGATCTGCACCTAAGTAGAAAAAAAAGAAGTAGTGTAGCCTGTCTGCCTTTACACGGTTGAGGTGTTCTTACAGCCAAAGGCTCTTCAGCGTGGACCTGGTTTTTTGTGCATGTTGATAATTCAGGTTTTGTTTAGGAAACTCAACAGGAGGAACTCCTCTGTCTCCTGGGCCATGGGCCCACAGAATGCCCCCCTTCCCAGCTGATGCTGGCCACTGTTAGCTCCACTCTCTCAGCACTTGATGGTCACATGGGGCTGTTTCACAGGGAAGGCTGTGTGGCTCCAGCAAAGCAGTGTTTGATGAAGCTGCATCTTCTGGTATGGGCTGTAGGAGCCTGCATTTCCATTTGTTGCACAGATAAAACTTCATGTATGAAAAAGCTAGGGTTTGCTCTGTTTTCCTTCTTTGGTTCATCTATGTACTTCTTTTGCCTAATGTTAAGTGTTAGCTTCAAATGTTACAGAATATTTTTGCAGAAATTGCCCTAGTTTCTCATGGCCTAGTAGTAACTTTATAATGATATATTTGGCCTATGTTGTAACCTACTATATGCAGGAAGAATTATTTCCAATAAATCTTGTCTGCTAAATCTTCTCCTATTTATTAAGAGAATTTCTCTTCTGTTTGGGACACAGGAATCTGAATTGTCTCAATTACTATCCAAAAAGGCAGAGTAAACCATAAGAAGTGGCTGTTCTTTTTAAGAAATAAATCCATAATTGATCCTGATTATAGTATCCTACTGTGGAAGCCACCCAAGAAGAAAGACACATGGCTCCCAGCCTTGAAGATAACAGCCTAGTGGCCACAAATTTTACGTTTTGCATGGAAACTTGAGCATGAAGAAGAAAAAAAGCCACTTGGGGACCTAGTTACAGAGTGGGCTAGTATGGGAGAAACAAAAACACATAGATGAACTTGTTTGACATAATTTCCTTTACCATTGGAGAGTATGTGGGAGTAAGTAGACAGTTTATTGTAATGCCTGCCTTGCTGAAGGACCTTCTCCTATGGTTCATCACTCAGGACACACATGTATGTACTTCGTACATGGTGTACTCTGAGATGGGGCAGGGGAAACTTGTGCAGATCTGGCTGGGTGTTTCAATACATGGATGTTAACAAAGAGGCAGCACAAACACACGTTGCACCATGTATGATTTCTCTCACCATGCACAGTGCCAGGAGGTTGGTGCATGCCCTCATGCCCTGTGCTAGAAGAGGCAAAATGCATCAGTAGCACAATGTTACAGTGATGCTGCATGCCAGGGTGCACACTATGCCTTTGGGTTTTGTGCACAATTTTCCACTAAAAAGTCTCTGGAACAGGATGAGATCTCCACCTATCCCCACATGCCCTGTCTGTCTGGGAGATGAACCTGATGGTGCTGACAGATCACCTAAGGAATACAAAGAGACTAAGTGTTTGAACAGTTAATTGAAGAAATATTATGAACTTTCTTGATTTGTTTGTTGATACTGCTGTTAAGAAAAAAGAAAATCACAAATCTGGATGTCTTTTCAGTTAGTATTAACCATCTGTCTAGTTTAGTCTACTCCTTTTCTGGCAGAACTTTTACTTTTGTGGTTCTGTTCTTTCTGATTATGAAGCAATCCCCAATGACATGTCAGAAATCACCATTACAAATGCTGATAATTGTTCTGGGGTTAGCTTCAAGGGCTTTTACCACAGAAAAGTTAAATCTGTGTCTGACGCTGTGTAGTCATTGGTTCCAAATGCAAATTGCCCTCAGTTGTGAACACCCTGCAACTTCTTTTAACACAGGAATGCTTGTCAAATGCAAATCAGAACTTAGTCTCTGGGACGTCACTTCTAAGGGGAAGGGGAGTTTGCCAAGGAACCAGCTGAATGTGGTGGAGTGGCTGGAAGTCCACAGTTGGAAATGGTGAAGGTGGAAGAGGGCAGAGATTCTTTGTACCAACAAAACTTTGCCCTGAAGATAAGCAGTGGCAGAAATGGTAAATAGATGTCACAGCTGTATACAAACCAGTTGAAAGGCAAAAGAAAAAGTGTGCAAGGCTGTTTTGCAGGCAGATTAGTGCTCCTGCCTAAAAGACCAGGCTTCTCTTGTGTGTTATTCTGCCTGCCTTGATTTCATGTGAGTTTGCTGACTTTTATATCCGATTGGATGAGACTAGGAATTGACCCATTGCCTGTTATTTGCACCTTTAAGTCACAGAGAAAACTTAAATGGTGTGTATAGGGACAAGAAGTGGGTTTAAGTTTGCATCCCAGTGAACTAGTAGCTGTCTTGCCTACAAATGAGGTGATATTCTGAACATGAATCTACATTCTGTTCCAAGAGAAAGGGGAATTTCTGATCTAGTGTTATGGAGGGTTTTAAAATATATTTGAAAATTTGAATCTCATATTTAGGAAGAAAAGCACAGTAAGGCAAAGAAAATAACCTATTCATTCAGTAATTAATTTTAAAAAGTACTGGTTTGTTTCTGTTCTGAAAGCAGAAATCTTGATCCTCTGCTGTGATGTTCCAGATGAGCTGAGGCAAGATGCCTTTCATGACCATCATGGATTTATTCCCTAATTGTCCTTTGGATCTTTCTTGGAGACAATTCCTAACCATATTGCTCATTCTTAAAATGACATGTTCCTATATTAGGACCTCTGTTGTTCTTTAGAATCATATGAATCATAAATCATAAAATCATAAAATCATTTAGGTTGGAAAACACCTTTTAGGTTGGGCCTTAAGTCCAACTGTAAACCTAGCACTGCCAACTCTACCACTAAACTGTGTCCCCAACCGCTATGTCTGCGCATCTTTAAAATACCTCCAAGGATGGTGATTCCACTACTTCCCTGGGCAGCCTGTTCCAGTGCTTGGCGACCCTATTGCTGAAGAATTTTTTTTGTAATATCCAGTCCAAACCTTCCCTGGTACAACTTGAGGCCATTTCCTCTCTTCCTATTGCTTATTACCTCAGAGAAGACACTGACACCCACTTTGCTTCCAGCACTTTTGAGGTAGTTCTGGAGAGTAATAAGGTTTCCCTGAGCCTCCTTTTCTCCAGGCTAAACAACCCCAGCTCCCTCAGCCTCTCCTCATAAGACTTATGCTCCAGACCTTTTAGCAGCTCTGTTGCCCTTCTCTGGACACACCACAGTGCCTCAAGGTCTTTCTTGTGGTTAGGGGCCCAGAACTGGACACAGGACTCAAGATGTGGCCTCACCAGTACCAAGTACAGGAGGATGGTCACTGCCCTGGTTCTGTTGGCCACACTATTGCTGTATGAGACAGGATACCCTTGGCCTTCTTAGCCACCTGGGCACACTGCCGATATCCATCTGGCTCTCAGCTGGCACCCCCAGGCCTTTTCGTGCTGGGCAGCTTTCCAGCCACTCTTTCCCCATCCTGTAGCACTGCATGGGGTCATGACCCAAGTTCTTAATATTACCTCCACTGGATGCCAGAGAAAAAAATTGTTATCTTTATTACATGTTTGGGTGTTCTAGTGGCTGACTAAAGCTCTTTGCTGCTATTGAGACTACCTTTCTATTTCTAGCACCAAATAACAGTGGAGAAAATAAAATAAAATAAATGTTCTCATTATATCCAAAAGAGTCTTCAAGGATACATATCTTTTCAGGTTGCAACATCTGTAGGTGACTGAAGACCCTCACTTATTGCCATTAATATAAAGAGAAAGTCTTTTTCTTCCTTTAGTGAGAAGGGTCTTTACAGGTGAGTCATTAAATGCAGTTTATTGAAAGCAGTGTCTGATCCTAGTTTTTTTCTCTTTTTACTTGTTCCTCCCTATGTCTATTATAGAAATCAATTGAGTATTAGTATTGTATTATTCTCTAGCCTTTTACTACACTCTTTTCGAAATTCAATTTGTTGTTTTGGCACACAGGAACTATCAATGGGAAGACTTAGTTGATAATATTTAGAGAATATGACAAAAAAAACAGGGAAACACATCACTATGAGGCAGGCTGAAGTAAGTGGAATATTTAATTTTGCCTGTGCCAACATTTTCAGAAGTACTTTTTTTTCCAGCATTGATGTTTTTCTTTTCTATTTTCATCAAGACATTTTGAATCTTCGTTGAACATGAATTACTAATTCTGTGTCTGAAAGCAAGAGGTTGCGTAAAATGTTAGTACTGAACAGAGTGTGTGACCATAGCAAAGTCAAATGTGATTTAACTTTCTAGTGCTTGACAGTGTAATAGGGTTTCTGTTATTTACAAATGTCAAAATTCAGCGTCCAGCCCTAACAAACTGATGTCGTTCTAGTTCTGCTTTGAATTAGCAAAAATCAGAGCTTTCCTTTCTGCTCTCATTTTGTAATAACACTTGCAATTAAGAAATAAGACACTAGCCACAAACATAGAAGCTATTCCTGCCTTAATGAGTTTGTGGTCTGATTTCAACAGGTCTGATGGTCACCAGCTGTTTAACAGCATCAAACTTGTATTTTCATCTTAAATTGGACCTCCTCTGAAATGTAGCTCCACTGGCTTGGGAAGGCTTTCTCCTGGTTTTCGTGAATATAGTGGAGATCAGAATTAGGATCTATATGTGATTTACATTTATAAAAACACTTGAAAACCCATTTACTGTATGAGTAAATCTTTAAAACCAGATGCTTTCAGTACTTCTGCTTACAGAATTCTCTGCTTCTGTGGTATTTGGGAATTTCTCTTTTTAAGGAAAACCAGCACAGGTAGTTTTTAAGCACAAATTATTTCAATGAAGAATTTTGCAATGTTGTCTGAATTACGTCTTTCATACAAAAACATTATTACTTTCTGATGGGTACCATGTTTCCCTACATGTCTGCAGAAAGGAATAGCTTCTGCTTTCACACTCATGTTTTCTGTGAAGCTGCCTGCAGCAATTATGAAAACCTCCTGGCAGGACAGAATCAGGGGATTCCAAGTAGGAAGACTTTGTTGATCATGGCGTACCTTTCTGGCATAGATATTCACATGTCTTTTCCATCAAATTTCTGGCTTCTTCAAAATGAGACAGATTGTGTCAGTAGAAATACACTCACTGTGCATATGCACTGTAGCTTCTAATAATGATTTTACTTTATTACTGCCACATCCATGCCAGGTACTAAGTTGGCTGTGATCTTTTCAGCTGAGCTCAGACTTGTCAGCATCTTTATATGGCATTATACCTTTAACCATGGTTCCTTTTTATTTTAACTTGCTCCTTACTTTGGGGTACTGAGATTTTATCTCAATTTCTACAGATTCTGCACATATTATGACCAAAACTTTTTACAATGCCTACTGCTGTGGTGAATAATCACCACTGTCTCTCCTTTAGTAGACTTTCTCGTATTAGCATAATAGGAAATCAGAATGCATGATCAGGCCATGAATGGAACATGTCTCATTTTTGGAAAGGAAAATGCAGTGTCTTCAGAACTTGATACAAAAACAGGCCATGTGTCAAATTTTCTATTCCTGTATTCACAGCAGGAATGTGCTGTATGATTCCCATCTGGTTGAATAGGTAACCTTTAGCAAGGAGATAACAGTATGTGAAAGTACTCTGACTGCCTTGGGAGGTCTTCTGAACAGGAATTAACAAAATATATTTTGTCTCATGGTGTATTTTGTGGTGTTTAGCCTCATGAAGCTCAACAAACAGAAGCAACATCATCAGGGGAGGAACAGACCCAGACACCACCTGTACAATCTGGAGGCTGCACAGCTGGAAAGCAGCTTCACAGAAAGGGCTTGGGGATCCTAGTAGACACCAAGTTCACCATGAGCCACCCAGTGCCTTTGTGGCAAAAAAAAGCACCAACAGCATCCTGGGCTGCATTAGGAGGAGCACTGCCAGCATGTGATGTGATCCTGCTCCTGCTCTGCACTGCTGAGGCCACACTGGAGTGCTGTGTCCAGTTCTGGGCTCCCCAGTACACAGGAAACATGGACATACCAGAGAGAGTCTATGAAAGGGATGCAGAGATGATGAAGGAACCAGTGCATTTCTCCTCTGAGGAGAGTCTGAGAGAGCTGTGACTGTTCACCCTGGAGAAGCAAAGGTTCAGATCTTATTAATGTGCACAAATACCCGAAGGGAAGGCACACAGCAGATGGAGCCAGACTCTTTACAGATGTGCTGGTGACAAGGCCAGAGGCGATGGGCACAAATTGAAACACAGGCAATTCCCCAGAAACATCAGGAGACACTTTTTCACTATAACGGTGAATGAGCACTAGCACAGATTGCCCAGAGAGGCTCTGGAATCTCCAACCCTGAAGATATTAAAAAGTCCTGGGTAACTGGCTCTAGGTGGCCCTGGCTGAGAAGACAGTTGGACCAACTGACTTACAGAAGTCCCTTTCAGCCTCAGTCAGCCTATGACTCTCATTCTGTGTATACCTCTTTCCTAGGGTCTTCAAGTAATCTCGTGGCTAGGCTTCGTGAACGAAGATTTGGGAAGGGCTCTACCCACGTTTGTTACAAGCGCGTTGGTGGCTAAAAAGGCCAATACGAGACAGGCACGTCCAGTTGCAAAATGCACAGCAGAAAGACTCCTTAGGTGGTATATTCTGCAAGACACGATTCTTTCTGCATTGTCTTTTCTCCTCAAGGGTGATCCTGCGTGTGTTCTCAAAAGCATCAGCAGCGTTATAGATGGTGTGTCTCCAGGCCTCCCGGTTGGAGGCCAGAGTAGACCAGTTATGTTGATCAATATGGCCAAGGCTGAGATGTTGTTTGTGGCAGTAAATCTGCATTATATGAGAAAACATGGTTTAAACATGTTTCAAAATTGCTTTTTGTATTTCTGCAAAGTCACTGCTCCTTCTTCCCGACACCCTCTGTGAAGGACTCTTGTCTCCCATGCAAAAGTGTCCTGAGACACTTCTCATTGGACCTTGTTAACCCCTTCCTATTGGTTTTTAACCCCTTCCTGCAATTGGTGTTCCTGTAAGCCCCTTGAGACTTGTAATTGGTTACCCTGTGAATCCTCCTAAACCTATATATGTAACCAACTCATCAATAAACTCTCTCTCTTGCCTCCTCTCCACGTCCTGTGTGCTGTCTCTGTGGCTGCCATGGGACCTCGTGGGTGGGGGGAGGGGAGAGCACCTCTCCCCTCCAGGCTCAGGACCTGAAGAAACCCCTGGTGCTGGAGTTTCCCCTTCCCTATCCACCCTCAACCGTCGGAAATGGCCCCTCAGATGGAAATGGAACCAGAACTGGTACCCCAGGGAGGAGAACCAGAGTCGTTTCAGGGAGTCCTTGTATTTTCTCTTTGGGGCTCCTTTCTTGTGGCAGCCGGTGGCAAGTTCACCATAAAGCAAGATCTAAGGGAGGTGGTGGTCCTTCATCCTGGAGACGTGCCCTGCCCAGCACAGCTGTGTTCTCAGCAACATGGCCTCAATACTTGTGACTGCTGCTTGTTCTAGAACAGATGTATTGGCCACATAATCTGACCAGTGGATGTTTAGGATTGTGCGGAGACAGCGTTGATGGAAGCGTTCTAGGAGACGCAGGTGGTGGTGGTAGATGACCCATGATTTAGGCTCATGAGGGTCTTCAAGTAAACAGAGCTCAAATAACTCACATTTTGTTTTATAGATTGAATTTTACATTACATAGGTATCTTTAACTGTCATTTAAAAATTTGATGTGGTATTATGAAATATATAAGACATGTTTTCAAGTGAAAAGCATAGAGGTACAAAATTTAAAATTAACAGTGTAGCAGAAAAGGCAACAGTGCAACACAATAGCAAATAAAAAGAATTCTCAGGTGAGTTGATTGCAAATCTTACATATATTAAGCAGTTGTAAACATCAAGTTATTGAACTACAAAAATAACCAGGGTCTGTTATTTTTAAAACTTGGCACTGTTAAATGGCCTCTCTCGTCATTTAAGAAAGTTTAACTTTTGTTGGTTGTATGAAGGAAAAATGCTATCCAGGATTATTATCCATCTGCTTTTATTCACAGTTCCTACTGTTGTGGCACAAATTTCTCTTGCAAGCTGCAAATTTTCCATCACAGCAGAAATATCCTGATTTTCATATTTATTCAAAAGCCAGTCTCTTCTTGCAAACATCACAATGAGCCCATTGGTATAAAAAGGGGAAATGAGGCTGCTACCTGTGATTCTACCTAATGAAAATTAAACGCAGTACATGCTCAGATTTCTTTGCTCTTGCAACCATTCTCACCTTCTTCTTCTGGCCCCTTTGCTGTCCTGGGCAGGTTAGATCTCTGTGCCCATCCTCCTACTTTATATTCCTCTGTTTTTGTAAAAGTTTTCCTTCACTCTGGCTGTTCCTTGCAATCTTATGACATCATTGACCAATATATGGTTAAAGCACACAGGTGTTCAAAACGCCTCATAAAAATGCCTGATGGACACAAATGTTTGCAGTTTCCTTGACCTCCCAAGAGCAACACACCATATCCCTTTACCCTAAGTGACTAACTCTCTACTCCACACGGGAAAGGGTCTGTGACACAACCCAGTGTCAGTGTCTGTATCTCACCATCCCTTTGGGGCACCTCAGCTTGCTGTATTTGGATAAGTTCTTCAGGTCCTGCAGTTCTCCCTGGGCTTACAGCAGTCTCATAAACAAGCGTGGAGTTTCCTTTCTACTTGCTTTTTCTGACTGGCACCAAAATAGAAGTCAGACATAATGTATTCTTTTAAGGTAACTTAAAACTGAAATGAAATGATTTCCACAAAAGGAATTATTAGGCAAAATTAAGGAAATAATTGACTGTAGTGCTCAATTATTCCCTTCTATTCTTTGTTGTTTCCGTCTAATGCCTCGTGCTTCCACAGGCTTTTGGATTAAGCTGGAAGAAAAATCACAACTCCTTGTCTCTTTGTTATGGTATTTTTATTCCCAAGGGACTGTAAACAAGAGGATGAAATAGAGGTTAAAATGAGATTATTTTTTTCACCCTCTCTTTTGGAATTCATAATTTCAGTTGCAAGCACCAATTATCATTTAATTATCTATTGCAGAATGGAGCACAAACAGGAGGAATTAGAGATCCCTGTGCATTTGCAGGGTTACAGTCTCACTGTACTCACAGTGATAAACTGGAATAGCTCACATGGCTGGAGTGCTGTGGTGGATGGAAACAGGGTCATTAGGAAGGACAGACTGGGAAAGTGAGGAGATGGAACTCCCCTTCGTACAAGAGAGCAGCAGGAGTGCATGGAGCACTACTTTGTGATGGTAGACACAAATGAGTGGTGTTGAGAAAGATGTCTTATAAAGAACACATGCTCAGGAAAAAGAAGTAGATAAGGTTGCCTTCAGACCGCTGGAAGAAACTTTGCTTTCATATCTTTGGGGTCTTTAGCCACCCTGGAATCTACTGCAGAATTAATGCAGTAGAGCACAAGTAATTCAGGAGTCTTCTGGACTGCTCTGATGATGATTTCCTAACATGGGTGACTGAGAAGCCAAAGAAGCTCTGTTGTTCCTGATGCTTCCACAGAAAATGTGAATGTTAGGAGCAACTACAGCTGCAGTGACCGTGAGACAGTGGAGTTCAATGTGTACAAATACCCGCTGAGGGGAATAAAGAAGATGAAGCCAGACTCTTTTAGTGGTGCCCAGCGACAGGACAAGGGCAGCAAGCACAAACTGAAACATGTTGGGCTCAGTTCTGTTTAATATCTTTATTGATGATTTAGATGAGGGGATTGAGTCCACCATTAGGAAATTTGCAGTAGACAGTGAGCTGGGGGAGAGTGTCGATCAGCTGGAAGGCAGGAGGGCTCTGCAGAGGGACCTGGACAGACCGAGCTGATTCCAATGGAATGAGGTTCAACAAGGCCAAGTGCCAGGTCCTGCACTTTGGTCACAACAACCCCCTGCAGCACTACAAGGTGGGCACAGAGTGGCTGGAGAGCAGCCAGACAGAAAGGGACGTGGGAATTTGGATTGACAGGAAGCTGATCATGAGCCAGCAGTGTGCCCAAGTGGCCAAGAAGGCCAATGGCATCCTGGCCTGGATCAGGAACAGTGTGGCCAGCAGGACCAGGGAAGTGATTCTGCTCCTGTACTCAGCACTGGTGAGACCACACCTGGAGTACTGGGTCCAGTTCTGGGCCCCTCAGTTCGGGAAGGATATTGAGGTGCTGGAGCAGGTCCAGAGAAAGAGCAACAAGGCTGGTGAAGGGACTGGAACACAAGTCTTGTGAGGAGAGGCTGAGGGAGCTGGGGTTGTTCAGCCTGGAGAAGAGGAGGCTCAGGGGAGACCTCATCACTCTCTCCAACTCCCTGAAAGGAGGTTGTAGCCAGATGGGGGTTGGTCTCTTCTCCCAGGCAGCTATCAGTAAGACAAGAGGGCATGGTCTTAAGCTCTGTCAGGGCAAGTTTAGGTTAGATATTAGGAAGAAATTCTTTACAGAGAGAGTAATCAGGCATTGGAATGGGCTGCCCAGGGTGGTGGTGGATTCTCCATCCTTGGAGGTTTTTAAGATGAGAGTGGATGTGGCACCAACCGCGGTGGTACTGGATCAAGGGTCGGACTTGATGATCTCAGAGGTCCTTTCCAACCTGGCTGATTCTATGATTCTGTGAGAAATTCCATTTAAACAGAAGAAAAAACATTTTAATGTTTGGACAGTTAGTGAAGCAAGTTTCTTAGGCAGATGTTGGAGTCTCAGTTCTTGGAGATATTAAAAATCCAACTGGAGAATCATCCTGGTAAACTTGCTGTAGCTGACACTGCTTGAGCAGGAGTTTGGACTAGGTGATTTTCAGAGCTGCCTGCCAACCTCTGCGATATGCATTTGTGATAAAAATACATTCCAAAGCAAACTTCATGATAGGATTTAGAAAAGCTTACTGTCCTAGTTATAGGAACTGGGACCAGAATATCACTATGTGGGTATAACCCGAAACTGTGTATTTTACACCCTGTGTCATTTCGGATGGACTGTTAATAATGGATCATTTGTAGCAGCTGCCCAGGGCACACCTGACACCTCAGGCTACAAGCTGGGTGTTAAAGCCACCTCAGCTGTGATAATTCCCCTCTGGGGAGGCATTGCACCTTCACACCCAGCCTGAGGGGCCATCTCTGCTAATGGGCCATACTGGACTGGCATAATAGGCAGCTGCAATGACCCAGACTGTCAAAGATTTCAAAAATATCCCATGACTCACAGAGTTAAATCACCCATTGTGAAACTCCACTCCCTGAGGGAGATACTGGACATTCCCACCTGAACCTGAGCATATATAATCTTCAGGTTTTGGGACTTCTGGTCCCACTCATGGGATCCAGAGGAGGCCCAGAACTCCAACAGGACTGCCACTGCTACTCTTGACAAGACTGCAATGATTGCTTCAACAGAACTGTGAACATCATCCAGAACAACAGTTTTCCTTTCCTTTTACTTTGGACCACTTGGTGCTCAGCACAGGGACCAATGAACACTGTTCTGTTTGTGTCCCAGGGTGCTGGGTTACGCATCTGTCTTTGGGGGTTAAAACCAGTTTTCTCTGTATCATTGCATTATTGTAGTCTTTTCAGTAAATTTTAACTCATGATTTGTAATCTCTCTTGAGCTGGATTAATTTCTTCCGTGGATTTACTTTTAAACCAGCATACTTAACAAATAAAGAAATTACAGGGAGGAACTCCAGCTGACTAACAAATTCGAAAGGGTGCTTTATTTAATATTATAGCAGCATCAGCTTTCTTTTTTCTGTTGCGCACAGTGCCATACAAATAGCAGCAGTACATGCTCCTGTTTACTCTCCCATGCACTTCCATGACCCTTTCAGCCCACAGCTTCACTGCTCTGCAAAGGGTGAGCCAAGTGACAAAGTAAGCTTCATATATCTTGGACTGATGGACACCAACAATTAATATTATTATTCAAAACTTGTCAGTTGATGGGAGGATGTGTGTGTAATGATTTCCAGACTGTCAGCCAAGTGTAAAGGAGATCAATAGGAAGGTTATTAGGAGATGAAGGTTGCTGTGTTGACAGAGCCCAACTCTCCCTTTTCATAAGTCTAGGTCTGGACAAAGAAGTAAGCGCCCCTGGAGAAAGATGGACCACTGATGAGCAGTAGGTGGCTCAGAGTCGGTCTGAGGAAGCTGATGAAGTTGTTGCTATGTCATGGTGGCAGTTGTAAGATCTGTGTGACAGGCCCACTCTGGAGTTCTGCAGAAAACCAGTTCTTGTTGACCCACCCATAACTGAGTACCTCAACCCTTATTCTGTTTTGTTCCCAAGCTGGCTACAGAAATTGGCACAACATAACCATAAATCTGTCTGTGAGCTTTTGCCTTGGGCAAACAACAGAAAGAGGTTGTTAAGGTACTCTTGTGACTGCTGGATGAGGCATGAAGTGTAGCGAGACTCACAGTATGTCTCAGAAGAATAATTAACAACCAATGTCTAGAAACTGATAGAAATAGAGGATCTGCACCTTCCTAGTTACTGAACCCATCCTGTCATAATGCTAGAGCAAAAAACTGAATACTTCTACCAGATAAGAACACTACTAAAGAGATACATATGTATTGTGTAAGTCAGTCCATGACAGCACATTGTTGTGACAACCTTGTACCCAGTGTCAAATTTCGGTTGCCAACAAAAATTTGTTTCTTTACCATAATGTGCAGCTTTTGGTGCAAAGACCACTATTTGCACATCTGACAGTTTTGGCCTGGTGTGAGATGCCCAGGGTGCATACACAGATTGCAGGCACTGATCAAACCAGCTGACAGGGCAAAAACACAGCCATGAGAAGGGATGTAATTTTGGCTTTTCTTTTTTTGTCTAAGTGAAAAACTTTAGAAGAAATAGCCTCATCTGTTTGCTAGCTTTAAAAACAGGAAGAACCTCTGAAGTTTCTACATTTACTTTTTTTTGTGGACTCTCATTTCTTGTTTAGAGATGATCAGTGTGAGTCAGTCATTCCTTCTTCCAAGCAGAAAGCATTCATTTTGTCCAACAGTTGTCCCTAATAATTCCTAAGGAACAAATATTTTTTTTGTCCTTGCAGATTTTCAGACTGACAAAGCTTTTTGGTTAGAAAGCAAATTGGGAATAAAAAAGTGATGCCATCTCTTCAGTGAAAATTGGCTTCTGAAAAACAGAATATGCAGGGATTTTTCTGTACATCCCAGGTTTGAGATACTTATGTCCATTATTATGTCCCTTATGTCCCTTAACTTGGGCTAAATAATGTTTCAGTTTGGGAAGCCTCACTCTTCTCATGTCAACCACAGGGTAAAACAGAGATTATAAAATTGGGATCAGAAGTGCCGATTGGGAGAGGTTTAAACAGCACTGAATATATAAACATCTGAGCTTATTAGCATGCTTTCTTCTTGCTGAGGGATGAAATGTATGATTCTAAACAACAAACAAGCACCACATTTATCTCTTTCCTTTCTTCTCCCAGTGACTTCCTTTCTCATATCATTGCAATAAATGCTGCATTAAAGATTTTCAACAACTGCTTGAGTGTCACAAAATTCACAGATTAAAACAAATTGGCGTAACATGGAAACAAAAGGCCAGTTTTCCCTGTGAAACAAGGTGAAAATCAGGATCAATTGGCTATGCAGAAGCACTGTGGAGTTGCCATTCAGGTTTTTCATCAGGTAGGTAACAAGTTATGACCTGTAATCAAAGTAAGCAATATATTACAGAGATCTTTCTTTGTTGCATGCAATCTCTTGAAATGCTGGCATTTAACATGAACAGGCTGGGGGGAACCCTGTGTCAACACCTGGGTTGTTGACAGCTTTAAATATATATTTATCTCATTACCCATATATTTATGCTATGTGTTAAACTGAAAAACAAGGAGCAGCTGGAGCTGCCTCTTTGGAGGATTACAAAAGTGAAGCTGTACTTTTTGTGGTACTCAGCAATCTGTAGTTGAGTGGTTGAGTGAGTGTCCTGATTTCCTTTGCAGTTGTGGTGAGATAAAGAGTGTTCTTCACTTTGTTATGAATTTGTAAAACTTCAGCCATAGCCTCTTCAGGCCAAAGTGCTGTATGTATGTCAGCTCTCTTGTTTTTGTGGTGGTGGGTTGTTTGCAGTTTGTTTGTTGTTGTTGTTTTTTTTTTTTTCTTAAATTTTATACACTTACTGTTGCAACTGGAACTGCTGCTGACACAGCTGACAAGCCCCAGGCTTGTGACATGGGGCCTCTCTTCAAGAGGGCAAACCTCCTCTGCACTTTTTGGGCAGAAATTTTGCCCCTGCCAGTGGGATTAATTACACTATTTCCAGTCTAATGAAGAAGTACCCGGAAAGCTACTTTACAGCAAGATAAGGCACATGCAGGTCCACTTTACTCAATTCTAAAAAATAGACACTAATAGTTTTAAACAGAACTGAACAAATCTTCCTTTTCTTGTCTCACTTCCCTTTTTCCCCCATTTTCCATCTCTGCACATCTTGTCATATTTGCCTTTTTCCTCTGTTTTTTTCCAAGTTCTGCAAAAATAATATCATCTGAGGAAGAAATTGTCTCAGGGCATTTATTTGTACACAAAAAATATTTTACCATGGCAACTCTAATTTTTTTCATTATGCAGTCCTTTGGATGATGAAATGCTTTTGAACAGCTGGACGTTCCCTTGCTTCGTCTGCAGCTGGTATCTCAAAGAAATCTTAAAAATAGATAGATATAGGCACAAAACCAATAAGGAAAAAGGGCACCATCCGTAGAAAAAGTGTTTTGCAATTGTCAATAGCTTTTGTTCATGACAGTAAATGGTACTTATTTTAAAATGATCAGTGATGCTATTTTGCTCCTAATAGGCCTAATTATATTTACTTTTATAACTATACTGTAGCATCTGGTACCAATTACCGTCCACAGCATTTTGTTATTTCTGGATTATTACAAATGCTTTTACAAATTCTTCTCTTACCTTGTTCATTCTGTAATGATCAAGGAGGATAATGGCATTTGATGGATAATTGTTCAAACATAAGAAAACTGTTTTTAGAGCTAAAATTTATAGCAGAATACAGGTAGCCTATATTGGAAAGAACAGTTTCCTTTTATCAATTACCCACTGCTCCAATGTGGCACGCAGATAACTAACCCAGACCCTAACTTTACAACTCAGATATCCTTGCAAAGGATAAGACGGTTTTGTAATTCCAGATATGCACTGAGTTACAGCTTTGCCCCAACACAGCTGCCATCCCAGGTCTTTGGGCTGAGCAATCTCAGCTCTGAGGTCTTTGATTTCCCTAGCCCTAAACCAAATCTTAATTCTAGCCTTCTGCAGAATAGATGACAAACCTCTCCAGTTCAAAATGTATGATAACCTTTTACTCCATCCTGAGCCCACTTTCATCTGCCTCCCTGGGTAGAGCAGGATTTTAGTGTTACTCCTACCCTGAGGATCCTTGCTTCCCAGTCTCTAACCTTAATATTATGCTTCACTAGCGTGGATATCAAACCCACGCAGTTGGTAATGGGTGAAATGAATGTATTTATTTGAACTTGTATCTTCATGTACAACAGAAAGTGTTGGGTTTTTTCATCTAGATACAACTAACCTTCAATAACTGAACACTCACAATAATTGAAGCATTTATTATTGTTCTCACCTGAGTAGCAGAAATATTCAGTAAAATGCATGAACCTTAAAGTAATTCTATGTTTTTGTCCAGGAATCAAAACCTCTTTGAATACTAATCCCCAAGGCCAAAGTATGGAATATTAATATTTCCTTCTTCTTCTCTGAGTTCATTTCATACCTAGCACAGCATGTGTGGAGCTTGCTTTTTGCCACAAGGTTGACCAGCCTGTGGCATGAGGATGGAGAAGGGATTCTTGTAGAGCTGCATTTCCTAGTCTAGATCAAGCACGGGTATCCTCTTCAGACTCTTCCACCTGATCATTTACACCAACTATGAAATCATAGTGTCTCATCCTCTCTTTCTCTTAACTGGAAAAGATGGAGTTTGCAGCTAAAATATCTAGTGGCCTTCAGAGCCAGCATAGCTTGCCAGCAAGCCCATACTCAGCCTGGTAGCCAAAATTTAGGTACCTTACAGTCCAATCACAGAATCATAGAATCATAGAATCATTTAGGTTGGAAAAGACCTTTATTCAACTATTAGCTTGACACTTCCAGGTCCTTGACTAAAACCACATCCGTAAGAGCCACATCTATATGTCTTTTAAATTTCTCAAGGGATGGTGGCACAACCATTTCCAGTAATCTGCTAACTGTCTGTTTTTTAAAAAGTTACAGAAACCAGACCTGATAGCTGTTATAAAACATTCATTAGCTGTAAAACTGAGCATTTTGTCCTAGTTATTTTTCTGGCACCTGAACTTTTTTTTTTAAAGAAGAAGTTGCAGTTTGCTGCTGCCAACAGAGTTTTTATAAACAAAGCAGCAGATCACTGAGATTTAACTTGTTTAGTAACTTTACATGCGAGAGTAATTCTTTACTATTTCTTTTACTCTTCTTCATGAAATAATGATATGCAGCAAGACCCCTCTTCCTTCAAGCAGCTGGCTTTCCTTTAAAGGGAATTAAACAAGGCCTGAAAAACTTACCATAGAATTGTAATAAAAAGTATCCTCATACTTCTAATGTAAGAGAGGTATCCTGGAGTCTTTTTGTTGCCACTATCAGAGTCAGCTTTACTGAGACATGACTTCATGCCCAGCATTAACTTTTCTGAGATTGGCCTCTTGGTCTTTTCCCTATGAGTTGCCTGCATATTGCAGAATTGTTAAATTTTATTTTTTTTTAAGATTGCTCAGTTCAGCCACTAACTAAATTCTTATCTGGAAGTACAGTAGTACTGAATTTCACATATAAAACAGGTCTGCTGTCGTGGCTCTGTATGACAACCCTCAGCAACAACTGATCTTACCAAGCTCGGGCACAGCATGGTTCCCTTTGCTGAATCTCAGCATGTGAATCAGCACTAGACTGGCTGCAATTTCCATTAATAAACTCAGGTGCCCCTTAAAATCAATCATCAACTCTCAGCAAATGGGAAGTAGTTGAGAACTTCACGATCTCCACCTATGGTTTTTAGACTATCAATCACCTGATGCAACTTCACTGAACAGAGGTGTAAATATACTGAATCAAGACGCAATCTGTGGGGACACCATGACAAACACGTGCACTTTGTTAGGACTAAACCATGTCAGGCTGTTCAGAGCAGGACATTCCAAAACATTATACAGAATCATTTCAGCAGATTATGAAAAAATTTCCTCTCTAACCCTTCCCAAAAAGTACACAGATGTACCTGCTGTGCTGATGTACACATGTGGTTCGTGCCATAGACAGCAGTGGTAGGAGCTTTCCCCACTGCTTCAGCTGGCAGTTACAGTTTGCTGCTACAGTGCAATGTGATAGCAACCAGAAAGCTGAAATAGAACTGCCAGGACTTTTTCCTGCTCATCCTGCAGGTGCATTTCTTCTCTCATCCGCCCCCCAAATGGCACATAAGCCATATGGTAGCAGAAATGTCCAGCACAGACACTGGCTGCTAGTACCTTCTGCCCTACTCTGTGAGGAGTGCAGTTAAAGCATGACGTACTTCCAGAGAATGGAGAAGACAGCAGCTGCTGAAACTGGCTCATGGGAAAGATCAGAATAACTTGTTTTTGTGAAGCACAGGAGACAATGTGTGAAGGACATAAGAACTACACCAACACAAAGTTAATCTGATTAGATGGCCTCAGTTCAATTTTTTTGTATTTTATGTGTCGAAGATAAATATAAAAAGAAACAGATGCCAGGATTTCTGCCTAAATAGACTTGTGAAGTGCCATGCATGATTATAGTGCCATTAAAGCATATAACGCATAAAACAATAACATTAACACATGTATACGAGGAGACTGAAATGTACTGCAAGACTTCTTTTCCTTTTCCAGCCCTAATATCTTTTTCCAACTGAGAACAGTACCGGTGTCCAATGTCTGAGAACAAGTGGAAAATTTGGATGTGCCTGGGCATGCAAAAAGATCTTTTTACAGAGTGTATTTTCCAGGTTTTCAAAACAAACATTGGAGAGGACAGTATCTCTAGCTGTGCATAGAATTTGGAAAAGCTCAGACTTTAATTACTGCTTGTCTGTTTCTCTGGTGTGGCAGGTAATCTGCAAGTACAAAAGGAGTCAAGTTAATGTGAGGCAAATGGCAGCCTGTGGATTAACTTTATACTTAAAGCAAACTCACCTAGTAATAACATTCAAAAAGAGGCTTTTGACAATTGGCCTGCTGTTTTATCCTAAATCTCTGCATGCCCTGTCTTAAAAGACAGCAAAGACAAATGTGGCCTAACCATTTCCTCACTGGTCAGGAGCAAAGTGGGGAAGTACGTATGAAATTAAACTCTGCCATTTGTAGCCCTAAATTATTCATATATAACAGTTTTGAACCCCTCAAATATTAATATATAATGATTAATGATGCTGCTAACGTTTGTTTTCCTTTGTGAGGTAGCCTGGTTAGTATATGCTTGGTTATGTTACTCCCTTATATTAAGAGGACAACATAATAAAATCAGTAGCAGGAAAAGACAGCCTGAGATTTCAGGAAATGTGAATTAGTCAGGTGCAAAATCCTTTTACAAATTCATTATTAAGGAAAATGTTCTGTCTTCTACACATTTCTGGGAAGAGAGTGTGGTGGGCCACTCTGAGATTTTACATTAGTTTCAGGAATTTTTATGTCATCTCATTCACACACACCTCTGCCATTACACACCTCTCCTGTTACTTCCTTGGCTTCTGAGATATTACAGCAAGTGAGAGTTGCCAGTTTAAAAACCAGTTTAACATATGGAGCTGTAAACTTTGGTGGCTGAGGAGCTGGTGCATGTGCAGTAAGCCATTCCTGTTAAGAGATGCAATATCTTGAGGATCAGTAAGGAAAAAACTGAGGGCATTAGCCACTTCAGCTGGTCTTAGTGTTCTTATATTGATGAGTCATCAGTATCAGCTGGCCATTTGGGCCTTCAGCTCTTCAAAAGTGGTGTATACTGTATAATGCACTATTCTCAATTCTGTATGTATATATTGTGTAAAAATGACCATTTTTCAAAGCTGTTGGAGAAATTTAGCTGATCAACTGCCTTACTATTGAAATTAATTCATGGCAGGTGTGCATATCTGGGTTCAGGTTTGGCTAATAGACCTGCCAAGAGATTGTTGCTCTTTGACACAGGAATAAATCCATTTATTCTAAGATTAAGTAGAGATGTTTCAGCTGATTCAGCCAGCTGTCAAAAATGTTTCATAGCAGATATGTCCTGAAATGAGGTCATTCAAATCTCTGAGGTTTTTCTAGACTGTAAGAGACACCTAAATCATAAGTGTGTATGGCTTTGGCTAGACAAGTCTTAGGTAAAGTCTTCTTACTGAGGAAGCAACAAAATGGTATTAAAATTAAACTCTGTATTTTAAATATTATTTTATGCCACAAGTCAGATCTGGCAAATATGCTATGTCTGCAGCCTAGATACACAAATAATGCAGAATTTCAGTATTTGCAATGTAAGAAATTATCTTGATCTCTTTGTTAGACCTTATTTTTTGTGTTACCATAGCAATTAGGAACCAAAGTACCTATATTAAGCTGGGCCCTATACAAAAGTAGAAATAAAAGTAACCCTTGCATCTCCCAAAGATTTTTGCCTATGAAAAGGCAGCAGACAAAAAGCCAACCAGACAGAAAGTACATTAAACAATCCTGCATGATTGTTTAATCATCCAGTTTCCATACTGTTGTCAATCTTTTACAGGTCCTGTGGGAAAAGAAAAAAAGCAATGAAAAACCACAAAGAAACCACCCTTTAAGGAGGAACCACATGGATGATTATGGAGAGCTTCTTGTGAGTGATAGGATTAAAGGGGTAGAAACTGATGTCAACGCTGAGGAAGAATCAGTCAGGGAGATGGAAATCATGAAAGGCTTTGAAAGTGAAAGAGAGCAGCTTTTGTTATATAGGACACAAAAGGAGAGCTAACAGAGGGATGGGGAGAGAGGTGTGTGATGGTCAAAGCCAGGGAACTGATCTTCTCTTGCGCTCAGAGTAGCTGTGACTGAGAGATATATTTATTCTTGAATGACCAATTAAAGGAAATTTGCAACAACAGTTTTGGAACAAAGGAAAAAGAAATTGAAATAGTTTTAGGAGAAAGCAAGTTATTTCCTTTTGATTCTTTCACTTTAAGTCATCACTCAGAGTTATTTTGAATCTGTCATATATCTGCATTATAATGAAAGATAATGGCATGCGGTTTGTCAGGCTTCATTCATTTCTTCTTCAGCCATAAGAGTCTGCTTTGGTCATAACAAGAGAAATATGATTGTTAAACAAGTAGTAAACAAGTGGCAGTCATAAACAAAGAGTAAAATTCAAGAAAGACAAGTAACATGATACTTCCATCAAAAAGAGACAAAGTCTTTTGCTGACAGTTTTGGGTTTTTTTCTGATTTTCAATATTTTTGAGAGGTACCATTGTGCTGCAGTCCAACAGACTTGACTCTGAAGAATATTCTGATGTGAACCTGCCTAGTTTTGCTAGCCACCTGCAAAAGGTTGCAATGCACATTTTTCTTGGTTTTGTTTTTTTTTTAATCTTTGACTATAAGTTTGTGTAATTGTGGGGGCTTTGTCCACACTGCAACAGAGATGGAAAGGCAGACTAGACAAAGGCACAGTTATAAAATTGGGTAAAGATGTTACACAGGCACCATTTCAACTTTTTGGGAGGTTAGTTACTGCACAAGCTGGCAGCTTCTGGTTTATCTCTCTCTTTTTCAGACACCGAATCTAATTCACAGAAGGCTGAAGACATGAGACATCCTATCAGGATCTTACTTCTAAAATAACAGGAATAAAATAAACTAAAGAGTAGAAATAGGACCATGTAGAAGCCACAGGAAAGAGGACACTCCCAGAAAACCCAGACAAGTGTGCTTAACTGTACATGCATGAGAAACACAGCCATTCAAAAAAAAAGAAAACTGATCTCATTTCTAAAGAAGCTGGTTCTGAAGCACTGAATGTTTCTAACCAACTGTAGTATTCTGCATACCATAAAAAATGAATTACAGGATTCTATCTTTTTTTAGCAGAGAATGCAAAAGAAGATATAACAACCATAAAGTTTATGACACACCTGTGGCTAGAGAGCCAGTTTTGCATTTGGGGATGAGTCAAATCCCTGAGAAAGGACTAGCTTGTGACTGATGTCTGATGCAGGACACTCTGCAAGAAACTACCCAAGGAGTCTATGATGTAAAAAAACAAAGCTGAAATATAAAACTTCTAGTCAAATCAGGGCATAAACTGAGTTAAAAATGAACCAAGTTCTGGATCTCATCAGGGCAGAACATTCCTTGTAGAAGATGGAATGGGCCACCCACACAGTAGAGGCAGATTTTGAGAACTTTGTCGAGGCAATAACGCAGCTTTCAACAGACTTCAGAGCAGAGTTGAGGGAACCCATGCTTCTGGGATGCTTGTTCTTGTCCACTTTCTCTGGAAGTGAAACTCAAAGAAGGGGTTGGCAGGCTTCTTGTTCTGGAAGCCACAAGTCAAACTGGAAAAAAAATCCCACACAAAATGAAGGTACTGATGCTGATCACAACCACTAGTTTCATTAAAGACCCATATGAATTTAAAGAGTTTCTAAAAGGGGAAAGATTTTCCACTATCTGAGAGTAAATGATCTCACAGATATTTTTGTCACTTCTTTTCTTTGCCTGATGTATCCAGAGAAACCTGGCATCTGTCCTTTGGAAAAGCAGAGAATATGTTCATGGACATTCAGAAAGTTTTTCTGGGCACACTAGATCCACAGGCTACATGATAGGGAAGTGATTCACTGGAAAATACACTAACTTCCTGGTTTTACTCTGTGTGATAAGATTGGTGTACATGCTGTTTTCATCCAGCCAGATGCTGCTAGAGGAGTATGATCGAAGGTTAAAAAAGCACTTGACACTGTCCCACGTGAGATCCTGGTCTCTAAATTGGAAAGACAGATTTGATGGGCCACACAGTAGGTAAGGAATTGGTCACACTCAAAGAATTGAGGTCAACGTCCTAGTGTCCAGCTGGAGACCAGTGGCATGTGGCATTCATCAGGGGTCAGTGTTGGGACTGGTGCTCTTTAATGTCTTTGTTGGTGACATGGACATGGTGGGATTAAGTGCACCCTTGATGAGTTGCATGGTGCAGTCGACATGCTGGAGGGAAGGGATGCCATCCAGAGGAACTTGGACAGGTCTGAGAGGGGAGCCTGTGCCAACTTCATGAAGTTCAACAAGGAGAAGTGCAAGGTCCTGCATGTGAGTTGGGGTAATCCAAAGCACAAATATAGGCTGGGTAGAGAATGGATAGAGAACAGCCCTAGGGAGAAGGACTTGGGGGTGTTGGTGGATGAGAGACTGGACACGAGTCAGCAATGTGCATTCACAGCCCAGAAAATCAACCCCATCCTGAGCTGCATCAAAAGCATTGTGGCCAGCAGGTCAAGGGAGGTGATTCTGACCCTTTACTCTGCTCTTGTGAGACCCCACCTGCAGTACTGAGTCCATTTCTGAGACCCCCAGCATAAGAAGAACAATGGACCTGGGAGTGAGTGCAGAGGAGGGATAAAAAGATAATCACTTCTTCTGTGAGGACAGGCTGAAAGAGTTGAGGCTGTTAAGCCTGGAGAAGAAAAGCCTCCAGGGAGACCTTAGAGCATGTTCCAGTACCTAAAGGGGCCTCAAGAAAGCTGGTGAGGAACTTTTTGCTTTTAAGGACACATAGTGATAGGAGAAGGGGGAATGGTCTTAAGCTGAAGGAGGGCAGGTTTAGAATAGATATTAGGAAGAAATGCTTCACTAAGAGGGTGCTGATACACTGGCACAGGTTGCCCTGAGAAACTGTGGATGCCCCATCCCTGGAAGTGTTCAAGGCCAGGTTGGATGGAGCTCTGAGCAACCTAGTTTAATAGAAGATGTCCCTGCCTCTGACAGAGGGCTTGGAACTACTTGGTGTTTGAAGGTCCCTTCCAACCCAAGTCATTACATGCTTCTATAATTTTTGACTCTTAGGTGAAAGATAAACAAAGAGCTGCAAATTCAGTATGCTGTATATGTATTCTGTACAAATTCTGAATAAAGCAAAGGGTACAGCTGAACGACAGAGCCAGGTACAAGGCACTTCATTGTATATATTATTCCTGTGGGAGAGGGAAGGGAACAAAGAGTTTTGGAAAGTGAACTATGGCAGCAGATTTTGTGTCATCTGATTATCTGAGCAAGAAACCTGAGAATGTGACTGTGCAAATCCATGAATAAGGGATGCAAATATTTCTATGTTTTGTGGGAAACAAAAGGAATTTCCAATTAAAAATTAAATTGCCAGTGGGTATCTCCAAGGTAGATGCTACTCTAGTCCTACAATGGAGTGACTGAAATGAAGGACCTATTACTTATGCACAAGGAATACACACACCAAAAAAAAACCCTCAAACAAACAAACAAACAAGTAAACCCTGAATAACTTCATGCAGATGACAGGATATTCCATGAACCATTTTCTGTTGTTCCTCAAAGCTAGCAAGCATAATCTCTCCATGAGAACACAGAGTCTGTTCTTCTATGTACAAAACTAATGCCTTCCAAATCAAACACATTTGGGAGTCATTACTGCAGAGGCAGATCATGTACATGGTTAATCTGATATTATAAACTACCTCCTCCCAAAGCACAATAAAATCTGTCAACCAAAACTTATCACTGGAAAAATCTGAACTGGGTAACTGGGTGAGGGCTGGAGCAATCATACAAGGTATTAGGAACACTGTGAGCACAGCTGACTAGATGCAGTGCCTACGTCAATTCATGGGGAAAAGTTCTAGACGCTACATGGGATTCAGGAATAGTAATATACAAAGTATATTAAGAGGTTACGTCATGGTCATTTGAGAATTAGAAGACTCAGAGAATGTCACAGTGACTTTGGAAACCTGTTAAGACTTTTAAAGCATGCCAAAATTTGCTAAAATTATGAAAAAATAAGGCCAAATAACTGAAACATGTGTAGGCTCTCATACAAAGAGCACATTTGCTCATAATGGCTGAAGAAATAGTCTGTGTAGCTGTTCTGTACTAATCTGTTCTTAGTATTTCCCTGATACGGCCTTACCAAATGATCTAATATTAATGCCAGTGATTGTACTTAGACCACACGTTTCCATGAGACGCAAATTTTAATTCAGACTCCAAGAAAATTGAGAAATAAGACTACATGTTATAATTAAGAAGAGTTTAGCTGGCATAAATTAAAGCATTTTTTGTTTAAATGCAGATCTCTATGAATTGATGCTTTTCCCCATTTTCCTGGAGCTCATGAATCACTAGAAAGTGGTTATCAGAGTAGTCTACCAAAAAGGTTCTGACATCCTGCATCCTCTTGGTTACTTCTGTAACTTTGAAGGACATTTTCAGGAAGTGAGCTGTTCAAATTTCTCACTCTACCGTCACTCAGTTTAGATGATTACTCAAAAGCATGGCTGAAGCGAGTTTACCTCGGGTTGCTCTGAGGAATCCTCTGGACAGCTGGGTTTTCCCAATGGGAAACTGTGTTGCACAGTTGCTGAAGCCAGCAAGACAAAATGAATGCAAAACCATTGAACAGGGAGGATAGGGGCTTTAGACTATGCTACATGGGCTTAGCTGCTAGATCTGACCTGGAGGTGGGAACAGAGGACAAACATGTCAAGTTTCCAGATGACACCAGATATGGGGACCAGCAGATATGTTGGTGGCAGGACTGCTATTGAGGGGCATTATGAACAAAGGCCAACAAGGAACTAATTAAATTCAATACAGACAATTGTTGAGCCCAGCAACTGGAAGGCAGGGCCAAGCAGAGATACAGGCTGGGGCTGGTTGTGCTGGAGAACAGCTGTGAGGGATGGTCCTGGGCACTGGTGGGCACTGAACTGAACTGGAGCAGATCGTGTGCCTGGGCAGACAAGAGGGGTAGTGGTGCCTGGGGTGGTGTCAGCAAGGCACAGCCCCACGAGCCAGAGGAGTGCAGGGACCATCTCCTGCTTGGCCCCGGCCAGCCCCTGTCTGGTACTGCCTCCAGGTTGGGTGCCCAACACAAGAATGACTCTGACAAACTGGTGGGAGGTGAGGGGAGGCCACAGAGACAATGGGGCTGGAGACACTGTCCTGTGAGGAGAGGCTTCAGGACCAGGTCTTGTTCAGCTGGGAAGACAGAAGACATTGCAGTCTTGGCATGGACAGGAGGGAGACAGAGAAAACACAGCTGTCAGAGTGCATTAGTGGAGAGTGGGAGGTAGTAGCTGAAACAGTGGAAATTCATAGCACCCGTAAGGAAGAAATGTTTTCCCCACAAGGACAGCCCAGCACTGGAGCCAGGGCCCTGAGAGGCTGTGCTGTCAGGAGCCTTGGAGGTTATTAAACCCCAACTGGATAAAGCCCTGAGCAGCCCCGAGCAACCTTGTCTGAGCTCAAAGCTGGTTGTATTTTAGGCAGGGTTTGGGCTGGAGACCTCCTATGGTCCCTTCCTAACTGAGTTATCCTGGAACCTATGAACTACAGCCTCAGCAGCTCCTACCGGGTACCCTACCGTGGTTCTCCGGTAGGGCAGGTTTTGTAGCTGGGAAGGACGGCAGGGCAAGTTGTGGTAGCACAATAGCCTTGGTGGGGTGGGAGCCCCTTTGTCCTCGGTAGATGGGTTTGAGTGGGCATCTTACTACTGCGTACCAGCACCCGACGGGAGTACATCATACAGAGCCAGGCTCTTCGGCAGTATCCAGTGACGGGAGCAAAGCATTGGGCACAAGCGGAAACACGGGAAAATCCACTTAAAAGTAAGAAAAGCATATTTTCACTGCGAGGGGGCTGATGCACTTCGGTGGGTTGCCCGCAGGGGCGGCGGCCTCCCCACCT